>NC_053024.1:429951328-430132669 GCF_003073215.2 Triticum urartu | reverse complement strand
AGTATGACAACCGGCAGGAGCCATAGGAGTTGTCTTAATTTATTTATGACCTGCGTGTCAACATAAACGTCATGTAATTACTTTACTTTATTGCTAACCGTTAGCTGTAGTAGTAGAAGTAATAGATGACGTGACAACTTCATGGAGACACGATGATGGAGATCATGATGATGGAGATCATGGTGTCATGCCGGTGACAAGATGATCATGGAGCCCCAAGATGGAGATCAAAGGAGCTATATGATATTGGCCATATCATGTCACTATTTGATTGCATGTGATGTTTATCATGTTTATACATCTTATTTGCTTAGAACGACGGTAGTAGATAAGATGATCCCTCATTAATAATTTCAAGAAAGTGTTCCCCCTAACTATGCACCGTTGCGAAAGTTCGTCGTTTTGAAGCACCACGTGATGATCGGGTGTGATAGATTCTTACGTTCACATACAATGGGTGTAAGACAGATTTACACACGCGAAACACTTAGGTTGACTTGATGAGCCTAGCATGTATAGACATGGCCTCGGAACACAAGAGACCAAAAGGTCGAGCATGAGTCGTATGGTAGATACGATCAACATGAAGATGTTCACCGATGTTGACTAGTCCGTCTCACGTGATGATCGGACACGGCCTAGTTGACTCAGATCATGTAATCACTTAGATGACTAGAGGGATGTCTATCTGAGTGGGAGTTCATAAGATGAACTTAATTATCCTGAACATAGTCAAAAGGTCTTCACAAATTATGTCGTAGCTCGCGCTTCAGTTCTACTGTTTAGATATGTTCCTAGAGAAAATTTAGTTAAAAGTTGATAGTAGCAATTATGCGGACTAGGTCCGTAAACTGAGGACTGTCCTCATTGCTTCATAGAAGGCTTATGTCCTTAATGCACCGCTCAGTGTGCTGAACCTCGAACGTTGTCTGTGGATGTTGCGAACATCTGACATACACATTTTGATAACTACGTGATAGTTCAGTTAAATGGCTTAGAGTTGAGGCACCGAAGACGTTTTGAAACGTCGCGAAACATATGAGATGTTTCGAGGGATGAAATTGGGATTTCAGGCTCGTGCCCACGTCAAGAGGTATAAGACCTCCGACGATTTTCTTAGCCTGCAAACTAAGGGAGAAAAGCTCAATTGTTGAGCTTGTGCTCAGATTGTCTGAGCACAACAATCATTTGAATCAAGTGGGAGTTGATCTTCCAAATGAGATAGTGATGTTTCTCCGAAGTCATTACCACCAAGCTGCTAGAGCTTCTTGATGAACTATAATATATCAGGGAAATATATGATGATCCTTGAGATATTCGTGATGTTTGACACCGCGAAAGTAGAAATCAAGAAGGAGCATCAATTGTTGATGGTTGGTGAAACCACTAGTTTCAAGAAGGGCAAGGGAACAAAGGGATAATTCATGAAACGGCAATTCAGCTGCTGCTCTAGTGAAGAAACCCAAGGTTGAACCCAAACCCGAGACTGAGTGCTTCTGTAATAAGGGGAACAGCCACTGGAGCAGAATTACCCTAGATACTTGGTAGATGAGAAGGCTGGCAAGGTCGATAGAAGTATATTGGATATACATTGTGTTGATGTGTACTTTACTAGTACTCCTAGTAGCACCAGGGTATTAGATACCGGTTCGGTTGCTAAGTGTTAGTAACTCGAAACAAAAGGCTACGGAATAAACGGAGACTAGCTAAAGGTGAGCTGACGATATGTGTTGGAAGTGTTTCCAGAGTTGATATGATCAAGCATCACACGCTCCCTCTACCATCGAGATAGGTATTAAAACCTAAATAATTGTTATTTGGTGTTTGCGTTGAGCATAGACATGATTGGATTATGTCTATCGCAATACGGTTATTCATTTAAGGAGAATAATGGTTACTCTGTTTATTTGAATAATACCTTCAATGGTCTTACACCTGAAATGAATGGTTTATTGAATCTCGATCATAGTGATACACATGTTCATGCCAAAAGATAGTAATGATAGTACCACCTACTTGTGGCACTGCCACTTAAGTCATATCAGTATAAAACGCATGAAGAAGCTCCATGTTGATGGATCTTTGGACTCACTCATTTTTGAAAGGATTGAGACATGCGAACCATGTTTGTTGGTAGATATGCATGAAGAAACTCTATACAGATGGATCGTTTGGACTCACTTGATTTTGAATCACTTGAGACATGCAAATCATACCACATGGGCAAGATGACTGAAAGCCTCGTTTTCAGTAAAATGGAACTAGAAAGCAACTTGTTGGAAGTAATACATTTTGATGTGTGCAATCCAATGAGTGCTGAGGCATGTAGTGGATATCGTTATGTTCTTACTTCACAGATGATTTGAGTAGATGTTGAGTATATTTACTTGATGAATCACGAGTCTGAATTATTAAAAGGTTCAAGTAATTTCATGGTGAAGTTGAAAGATCATCGTGACAAGAGGATAAAATATCTATGATATGATCATAGAGATGAATATCTGAATTACGAGTTTGGCACAGAATTAAGACATTGTGGAAATTGTTTCACAACTAATATGGCCTGGAACACCATAGTGTGATGGTGTGTCCGAACATCATAACTGCACCCTATTGGATATGATGCATACCATGATGTCTCTTATCGAATTACCACGATAGTTTATGGGTTAGGCATTAAAGACAACCACATTCACTTTAAATAGGGCACCACGTAATTCCGATGAGATGACACCGTATGAACTATGGTTTAGGGAAACCTAAGCTGTCATTTCTTAAAAGTTTGGGGTTGTGACGCTTATGTGAAAAAGTTTCAGGCTGATAAGCTCGAACCCGAAGCGGATAAATGCATCTTCATAGGACACCCAAAACAGTTGGGTATACCTCCTGTCTCAGATTCGAAAGCAATAAGGGATTGTTTCTAGAATCGGGTTCTTTCTCGAGGAAAAGTATCTCTCGAAAGAATTGAGTGGGAGGATGGTGGAGACTTGATGAGGTTATTGAACCGTCTCTTCAACTAGTGTGTGGCAGGGCACAAGAGTTGTTCCTGTGGCACCTACACCAATTGAAGTGGAAGCTTATGATAGTGATCATGAAACTTCAGATCAAGTCACTACCAAACCTCGTGGGATGACAAGGATGCATACTACTTCAGAGTGGTACGTAATCCTGTCTTGGAAGTCATGTTGCTAGACAACAATGAACCTACGAGCTATGAAGAAGCGATGGTGGGCCCGGATTCTGATAAATGGCTCGAGGCCATAAAATCCGAGAAAGGATCCATGTATGAAAACAAAGTGTAGACTTTGGCAGCACAACTCGATGGTCATAAGGCTGTTGAGTGCAGATGGATTTTAAAAGGAAGACGGACAATGATGGTAAATGTCACCATTAAGAAAGCTCGACTTGTCGTTAAGATGTTTTCCGACAAGTTCAAGGAGTTGACTACGATGAGACTTTCTCACACGTAGCGACGCTAAGAGTCTGTTGGAATTATATTAGCAATTACTGCATTATTTGTGAAATCTTGTAGATAGGATATCAAAACATTGTTTCCTCGACGTTTTTTGAGGAAAGGTTGTATGTGATACAAACCGGAAGGTTTTGTCAATCCTGAAAGATGCTAATAAGTATGCAAAGCTCCAGCAATCCTTCTAAGGACTGGAGTAAGCATCTCGGAGTTGGAATGTATGCTTTGATGAGATGATCAAAGATTTTGGGTGTATACAAAGTTTATGAGAAACTTGTATTTCCAAAGAAGTGAGTGGGAGCACTATAGAATTTCTGATAAGTATATGTTGACATATTGTTGATCAGAAATGACGTAGAATTTCTGGAAAGCATGTAGGGTTATTGGAAAGTGTTTTTCAATGGAAAGCCTGGATAAAGCTACTTGAACATTGAGCATCAAGATCTATAAGGATAGATCAAAAACGCTTAATGGTACTTTCAAATGAGCACATACCTTGACATGATCTTGAAGGTGTTCAAGATGGATCAGCTAAAGAAGGAGTTCTTGCCTGAGTTGTAAGGTATGAAGTTAAGACTTAAAGCTCGACCACGGCAGAATAGAGAGAAAGGACGAAGGTCGTCCCCTATGCTTAAGACATAGGCTCTACAGTATGCTATGTTGTGTACCGCACCTGAAGTGTGCCTTGCCATGAGTCAGTCAAGGGGTACAAGAGTGATCCAAGAATGGATCACAGTACAGCGGTCAAAGTTATCCTTAGTAACTAGTGGACTAAGGAATTTTCTCGGTTATGGAGGTGATGAAGAGTTCGACGTAAAGAGTTACGACGATGCAAGCTTAACACCTATCCGGATAGCTTTGAGTAGAGATACCGGATACGTATAATGGAGCAACAATTTAGAATAACTCCAAGTAGAACAGTTATTTGAAATGGCTCCAAATAGAGCGTGGTAGCTGCATCTAGGAGATGACATAAAGATTTGTAAAGCACACATGGATCTGAAAGGTTCAGACCCGTTGACTAAAACCTCTCTCACAAGCAAAACATGATCAAACCCAGAACTCATTGAGTCTTAATCACATGATGATGTGAACTAGTTTAGTGACACTAGTAAACTCTTTGGATGTTGGTCACATGGTGATGTGACCTGTGAGTGTTAATCACATGACGATGTGAACTAGATTATTGACTCTAGTGCAAGTGGGAGATTGTTGGAAATATGCCCTAGAGGCAATAATAAATTGATTATTATTATATTTCCTTGTTCATGATAATCGTTTATTATCCATGCTAGAATTGTATTGATAGGAAACTCAGATACATGTGTGGATACATAGACAACACCATGTCCCTAGTAAGCCTCTAGTTGACTAGCTCGTTGATCAATAGATGGTTACGGTTTCCTGACCATGGACATTGGATGTCGTTGATAACGGGATCACATCATTAGGAGAATGATGTGATGGACAAGACCCAATCCTAAGCATAGCACTAGATCGTGTAGTTCGTATGATAAAGCTTTTCTAATGTCAAGTATCATTTCCTTAGACCATGAGATTGTGCAACTCCCGGATACCGTAGGAATGCTTTGGGTGTACCAAACGTCACAACGTAACTGGGTGACTATAAAGGTGCACTACAGGTATCTTCGAAAGTGTCTGTTGGGTTAGCACGAATCGAGACTGGGATTTGTCACTCCGTGTAAGCGGAGAGGTATCTCTGGGCCCACTCGGTAGGACATCATCATAATGTGCACAATGTGATCAAGGAGTTGATCACGGGATGATGTGTTACGGAACGAGTAAAGAGACTTGCCGGTAACGAGATTGAACAAGGTATAGGGATACCGACGATCGAATCTCGGGCAAGTACAATACCGCTAGACAAAGGGAATTGTATACGGGATTGATTAAGTCCTTGACATCGTGGTTCATCCGATGAGATCATCGTGGAACATGTGGGAGCCAACATGGGTATCCAGATCCCGCTGTTGGTTATTGACCGGAGAATGTCTCGGTCATGTCTGCATGTCTCCCGAACCCGTAGGGTCTACACACTTAAGGTTCGATGACGCTAGGGTTATAAAGGAAGTTTGTATGTGGTTACCGAATGTTGTTAGGAGTCCCGGATGAGATCCCGGACGTCACGAGGAGTTCCGAAATGGTCCGGAGGTAAATATTTATATATAGGAAGTCCTATTTCGGCCATCGGGACAAGTTTCGGGGTCATCGGTATTGTACCGGGACCACCGGAAGGGTCCCGGGGGTCCACCGGGTGGGGCCACCTATCCCGGAGGGCCCCATGGGCTGAAGTGGGAAGGGATCCAGCCCAAAGTGGGCTGGGGCGCCACTTCCCCCTAGGGCCCATGCGCCTAGGGTGGGGAAACCCTAAAAGGAAGAGTCCTAGGAGGGGAAGGCACCTCCTAGGTGCCTTGGGGAGGAGGGATTCCTCCCCTTGGCCGCCTCCCCTTTCCCATCTAGGGCTGCCGCCCCCCCTAGGGGTGGGAACCCTAGAGAGGGCGCACCCTCCTCCCTCTCTCCTATATATAGTGAGGCCTAGGGGCTGCCCATAACATGTGATCTGATCTCTGCCTGTTGGTGCAGCCCTCCCTCTCTTTCTCCTCATATTTCACGGTGCTTGGCGAAGCCCTGCAGGATTGCCACGCTCCTCCATCACCACCACGCCGTTGTGCTGCTGCTGGATGGAGTCTTCCTCAACCTCTACCTCTCTCCTTGCTGGATCAAGGCATGGGAGACGTCACCGGGCTGTACGTGTGTTGAACGCAGAGGTGCCGTCCGTTCGGCACTAGGATCATCGGTGATTTGGATCACGACGAGTACGACTCCATCAACCCCGTTCTCTTGAACGCTTCCGCTTAGCGATCTACAAGGGTATGTAGATGCACTCTCCTTCCCCTCGTTGCTAGTCTCTCCATAGATAGATCTTGGTGACACGTAGGAAAATTTTGAATTTCTGCTACATTCCCCAACACTTTGTCTGTCTATGACTACAACAAGTTGTTTCAGAAGCTCACCTGCTTTTCCAAGCAGGACGTCCCTGATGAGAAGAGCATGATATACCAGTTCAGGGGTGGTCTCAGAGAAGAAATCCAGCTAGCTCTTGTTCTCTTTGAGCCCTTGAGGTACGATGAGTTCTACAACATGGCATTGAAGCAAGAGGCTGCTCAACTGAGGTGTGATGCTTCCAAGAAGCGACTCAGAGACACTACTCCTTCCTCCTCTACTCAAGTGGCCAAGCAGCAGAAGTATTGGCTTCCTCCTCCTCCGTTCCGTCAGCTGTATCAGAAGAGCAAAGGTGGCAGTGGATCTTCCCACCCACCCAACCCTGGCTTTCAGAACAAGACTTCGTCTCAAGCTCCAAGATCGAGTGCTCCGTACCACAATCCGCTTTCAGAGGTCACATGCAACAAGTGCCAACAGAAGGGTCACTATGCCAACAAATGCTTAAATTAGAGGCGTCTGCCTCCTCCTCCTCCTGTGAGATCGGCAAGTACAGCTATGGTCAAGCATAACCCCAAGCACGCCAAGGTCAACTTGATGAATGCAACTCAGGCAGAGGACCCATCAGATGTCATCATGGGTAACCTTCCTGTTAACGATGTTCCTACAAAAGTTCTTTTTGACACTGGTGCATCACATTGTTTCATTTCCAAACCTTTTGCATCGAAGTATGAGTGCGATTATCAGTATCTGCAAAATTCTTTGCAAATCGTGTCACCGGGCAAACAGATGACAGCTAATTTCTGTGTCCCGGATATTACTATCACGTTGGGCGACTACAAATTTCTAGCTTCTCCTATTGTTCTGGGCGACTCGGATATTGATCTTATTCTCGGGATGGATTGGCTTTCTAAGCACAAGGCGCATCTTGATTGTGTAGCCAGGCAGATTCAATTGACTCATTCGTCTGAGGATGTAATTGTCTTTGCCGCTCGGGATAATATTATCCGTCTGTTTTCTCTCAATGAGAAGGGTGAACTAGATGCTATCTCGCAAATTCCAGTCGTTTGCAAATATCAAGACATATTTCCAGAAGAGCTTCCAGGAATGCATCCGCACCGGCCAGTTGAATTCGTCATTGATCTTGAGCCTGGCACGGAACCAGTGTGCAAGCATCCTTACAAGCTCGGACCTGAAGAGTTGAAGGAGCTGAAGAAGCAACTCAATATTCAAGAGAGAATGGGCCTCATCCGACCTAGTTCTTCTCCGTGGCGTTGTGGTGTTCTTTTTGTGAAGAAGAAGGATGGAACGGACCGACTTTGTGTTGATTACCGTCCATTGAACAAGAAGACCATCAAGAACAAATACCCACTTCCCAACATCAACGAGCTGTTCGAACAACTCAAAGGTGCCCAAGTATTCTCCAAGCTTGATCTCCGTATGGGTTATCATCAGATTCAAATCCGTGAGCAAGATATTCCCAGGACGGCTTTCAGGACAAGCTATGGGTCATATGAATACACTGTCATGTCTTTTGGCCTCGTCAACGCTCCTCCGACTTTCTCTCGCATGATGAACTTCATCTTCAACGCCTACACCAATGACTTTGTTTTGGTCTATCTCGATGACATTCTGGTCTTTTCGAAGAACAAGGAAGATCATGCCAAGCACTTGCGTTTGGTACTCGATAAGCTCAGGGAACACCAGTTCTACGCCAAGTTCTCCAAGTGCGAATTTTGGCTCGATGAGGTCCTTTATCTTGGTCATATCATCTCTGCCAAGGGCATTGCGGTGAATCCTGAGAAGGTGTCTGCAATTGTGAATTGGGAACCTCCTCAGAATGTGAAGCAACTCCGTAGCTTCCTCGGTCTCGCAAGCTATTGTCGAAGATTCGTTGAAAACTTTTCTAAGATCGCGAAGCCTCTCTCAAATCTTCTCTAGAAGCACGTCAAGTACGTTTGGTCTCCGGAGTGTGACATTGCTTTCAACACTTTGAAAGAGAAATTGGTCACTGCTCCAGTTCTGACTCCTCCTGATGAATCCAAACCGTACAAGGTCTTTTGCGATGCCTCTCTCCAAGGTCTTGGCACAGTGTTGATGCAAGAGAAGAAAGTTGTGGCTTATACCTCTCGCCAGTTGAAGCCCAATGAGAAGAACTACCCCACTCATGACCTCGAGTTGGCGGCAGTTGTGCATGCTCTTTTGACTTGGAGACATCTCTTATTGGGAAGAAAAGTGGACATTTTCACTGACCACAAGAGTCTCAAGTACATCTTCACTCAGCCTAATCTCAACCTCAGGCAAACTCGATGGGTCGAAATGATTCAAGAGTATAATCCGAGTATCGAGTATACTCCAGGCAAGGCCAATGTGATTGCTGACGCATTGAGCAGGAAGGCTTATTGCAATAGTCTGATTCTCAAGCCTTATCAACCTGAGCTTTGTGAAGCTTTCCGCAAACTTAATCTGCAAGTTGTTCCTCAAGGTTTCCTCGCCAACCTTCAAGTATCTCCTACCTTGGAAGACCAGATTCGCCAAGGTCAACTTCTTGATGCTATGGTGAAGAAGGTGAAGATTGGGATTGCCAAGAGTCAACCCAAGTACACGTGCTACCGCCTTGATGACAAGGATACTCTCTTCTTCGAGGATCGTATTGTTGTGCCCAAAGGTGACCTTCGTAAAGTGATCATGAATGAGGCTCACAATTCTCTCCTCTCCATCCACCCTGGGAGCACGAAGATGTATCAGGACCTCAAGCAGGCTTATTGGTGGACTCGAATGAAGCGCGAGATTGCTCAATTCGTGAATGAATGTGATGTCTGTAGAAGAGTGAAGGCAGAACACCAAAGGCCAGCAGGTCTCCTCCAACCTCTTGCCATTCCAGAATGGAAGTTTGACCACATTGAGATGGACTTCATGACTGGGTTTCAAAGTCCAAACATGGCAATGGTTCTATATTCGTTGTCATCGACAAACTCACTAAAGTGGCTCATTTTCTGTCTATCAAAGAGTCAATCACTGCAGCTCAATTGGAGGAACTCTATACCTCTCGAGTTGTCTCTCTGCACGGTATTCCTCAAGTGATATCTTCAGACCATGGCAGCATCTTTACCTCCAAGTTTTGGGATTCTTTTCAGAAGGCCATGGGCACCAACATCCGCTTCAGCACAGCTTCCCATCCTCAAACTAGCGGTCAAGTCGAGCGTGTCAACCAGATTCTTGAAGATATGCTCAGGGCTTGCGTGATCTCCTTCGGCATGAAGTGGGAGGATTGTCTTCCTTATGCTGAATTCTCCTACAACAACAGTTTTCAAGCAAGTTCGGGCAAGGCCCCATTTGAAATTCTGTATGGCAGGAAGTGCCATACCCCTCTCAACTGGTCTGAAACCGGTGAACGTCAGCTTCTCGGAAATGACTTAATCACAGAGGCAGAGGAAATGTGCAAACTCATTCGAGATAACCTCAAAGCAGCCCAATCTCGCTAGAAGAGCTACTATGATAGTAAGCACCATGATTTGGCTTTCGAGATCGGAGATCATGTTTACCTCCGCGTCTCTCCAATGAAAGGTACTCGCCGCTTCGGTATCAAAGGGAAGCTTGCCCCTAGATACGTGGGACCTTTCAAGATCGTCAGCAAGAGAGGCGATCTCGCCTATCAACTCGAGCTTCCTTCAAACTTTGCAAATGTGCATGACGTGTTCCATGTCTCTCAGCTCCGAAAGTGCTTCAAGACACCTGACCGCCCCGTCAACTTCGAAGACATTGAGCTCCAAGAAGATCTCTCTTATCGTGAGCACCTCGTTGCTATTCTTGAAGAGACTGAACGCAAGACTCGCAACAAGTCAATCAAATTCCTCAAAGTCAAGTGGTCACACCATTCCGACCGACTGAACGCAAGACTCGCAACAAGTCAATCAAATTCCTCAAAGTCAAGTGGTCACACCATTCCGACCGTGAAGCCACCTGGGAACGCGAGGATCACCTCCGTTCTGAGTACCCGACGTTCTTCCAGTCCTAGATCTCGGGATGAGAACCTTTCGTAGTGGTGGAGTGTTGTAACACCCCAGATGTAAAACTTCCCATTTTGGCAATATATCCATCTTGTTCTTCTTCTATTCTAAGTGTTTTTCCTCTTTGTGGGTTTTCTTTTTGGGTTTGTTTGGTTTGTCTTTGCTTTGTCATATCTCTTTTGTCATCCATTGTTGCACTATGCCCTCATCATATGTTTGCATCATGTGCATATCTATGTTTGTGTTGGGCTTATGCCAACTTGCTTTTCCATGACATTCACACATGTTACGTTGTTGCATGATCTATGTGTGTTCCATGCATCACCACCTCCATGCATCACCACCTCTCCTTCTATTCCTTTCTTTTGACAAGTGCCACTTTCCCTTCTCTTTTAATGTTCATCTTCTCCCTGTAAATCTTGCACCATGTGTAAATCCTCTCTGCCAATTTTCAACTGAGTTGAATATGTTTTGGTTAGGTTAAAAATTGACTAAAGTTTGAATTTAATTCAAACTTGATTTAATTTTCTTCCTTTAAAAAATCCCCAAAGCAATTTAATCAAATGGCCCATAACTCCAGGAGCTTGAGGATATTTTTATATCTACAAAACTCCTCTCCTAGCCCCTGGCCTTTTTATTTTCCTTGCAGCTGCTTTTTAGTTAAACAGCAAATAAAGGGAAAGGAAAAGGCCTTACCTGGGCCTCCCGCAGCCAGCAGCCCACCTAGGCACCACAGCCAGGCGCAGCCCAGAAGCCCTTCCAGCCCACGCGTACAGAGGCGTCGTCAACCTACTGTACGGCGCACATCCAGCATGTCCACGTCGACAACCTCGTTGATTTGATGGCCGTCCGGCGTCCCTAGCCCCTATATATCATGTCCTAGAACTAACCCTATCCTCCCTCGATCGATCCCCCCTACCCTTCTTCCCTCTCCGCCGCGAGGTGAGCCTCCACGCCCATGCCATCGCCCTGCCCACCATGCTCCGGCCGAGCTTGAGCTCGAGCTCAGGGTAGCTCGTCGCCGCGCCTCCGACCCCCTCGGCAGTCGTGGAGAGGAACGCCAAGTCCCTCTTCATCCCTTGCCACCGCGCCCGCACCGCCACGGCCTCTGGATCGACCTCTCCGACCTGTCTCCTCCCTCTTCTTCACGGACCCGAAGCCTCGCCAAGTTCAGTACTGCCGCGCGTCGCCTCCGTCGAGACCCCGGCCTCGTATTCTTGTCCTAGGTGAGCTAGGTAACCTCCCTTCCGTCCCTGATCCTTCTCATGCCATCTTGTTCACCGAAGGCGCCGCTCCTTCCATGTTTTTCGCGTGTTCTCGGTGCTCCGGCAAGACCAGTAGCTTTATTGTAGTTGACGTTGCTGCCGTAGCGTGTCCATGCCCTCCGCCCCGGATCGTCTCGCCGCACTGCTTCCCTGCGTTAGGGCACGCGTTCGCGCACTCATCCGCTCGCAAACGCTCCTTGCCATGGGCCTTTTCTTCCCTGCATTCTGTGCCTCGTCATGGCCCCGAGCCGAGCGTGAGGTCGTGCCCGAGTGCCTGCACACTCGCGAGCCACCTCCACTCGCTCGCTGGAGTCCCCACAGGTTCCCGCACGCCCACCTTTGTTCTTCTCAGTGAGTCGCGCCTCCTAGCTCATCGCCGCCGGCGCCGGTGATTTCTGTGTTGCAACGGCCAAAGGCTCGGCCTTCTGGCGCTGGTTCAAAAGGAGTCAGGCGCCTCTCATAGTACACACACCTACCTCTAGTGCACTGGTTGGCATGCCTCTTTCCTACCTAGGAGACCTGGGTTCGAGACACAGGTTCCACATTTTTAGTGGTGGCCTTTTATTTTCACTGTGACTATGACGTCTTGGTCCCACTGTCAGCCACACACACTCGCAGGCCCACATGTCATACTCTCACATCCCTCGTATCTATTTCTTTTCCTTTATTAATCTTTTATTCCAGCGATTTCCATTTCTGGAATATGCTAGTTTTCCTTTTTAGGCATGTCCAGATCTGGACATTCCAAATATGGAAATTGCAAATTCTGTCATATTCCCTTTTAGGGCAGTTTTTCACTTATGGCACTTGTGATGTTTTTTCTACAGCAACCCCAACATACTATATATGTTTTTGGGGTAGAAAAATCCCACCAATCCAGTGGTGGCATTATTTTCTCCATTTAAGCAAGTTTGCATACATGTCATTTTACATCATATTGCTGTTTTGGCATTTTTGTGTGATTTATTTCAAACATGCTATGAGGTGGTTTGGCACATGGTTAGCTTCATTTTCATGTATAATTCATGCTATAACTTGTTCCATGCCATAACATGCCTTGTGGTGAGTTAATCAAGCTTGTAAAGATGCCATGTTGAATCTGTTTTTGTCATGTCCTGGAATTTCTCTAAGTCTGTAATCTGTTTATGCTTTTGCCATGTTTACATGCTTGCAATTGTATTTTCTGATCCCTTTTGGCTCAAGGTCACTAAGGGACTTTTGTTAAGCTCTTTGAGTAGCTCCATGCCATGCTTTTCTTTGCCATGTTCAGTTCCTGTAGCATATAGTTTTCATGCTCCAAAGTGTGCTACCTGATCTAAAATTCCAGACAAGTGTTAATTTCACTAAGTCTGAGATCTGTCTACCAAATGCATTTTTGCCATGCTTGTTTGAACCTGTTAATGGATGAATTGGCCGTAGCTCAGTGTTCCTCTTTTGTTAAGCCTCGTGAATGGATCCCTGCCATATATTTTGTTGCCATGTTTGGCTGCTGTAGCATGTTCATCATATTGCATTTAGATGGCTACTTGCTGTATATCGCAGACCGGTGTCATATTTGAATTGCTTGCCATTTCCAAACCGTAACTCCGATTCCGGTGATCTTTATATCGTTTTCAAGAGATTTCATCTCACCTTGCCAGTGGCACACTTGGATTTCCATGTTGAGGCCAGGTTCATTCTTTCCTTGTCAAATCTTGCATATGCATCGCATATCGCATCCCGCATAGCATACCATGTTTGCATCATGTTGTTTGAGTTTGCACGTGGTTGATTTGTGTCCTTGTTTCTTGTTTGTCTTGTTTGGGTAGAGCTGGGAGACGAGTTCGCTAACGAGGAGCCCGTTGAGTTTGCTTTCGAGGATCCAGTCAACTCTGACAACTTTGCAGGCAAGATGATCATACCCTCGAAATCACTACTATCTTTGCTTTGCTAGATGCTCGCTCTTTTTCTATGCCTATGCTACGATGCCTACCACTTGCTTATCATGCCTCCCAAATTGCCATGTCAAACCTCTAACCCACCATGTCCTAGCAAACCGTTGATTGGCTATGTTACCGCTTTGCTCAGCCCCTCTTATAGCGTTACTAGTTGCAGGTGAAGATTGGAGACCGTTCCTTGTTGAAACATTATTTACTTGTTGGGATATCATTATATTGCCTTGTTATCTTAATGCATCTATATACTTGGTAAAGGGTGGAAGGCTCGGCCTCTCGCCTAGTGTTTTGTTCCACTCTTGCCGCCCTAGTTTCCGTCATATCGGTGTTATGTTCCCGGATTTTGTGTTCCTTACGCGGTTGGGTTATAATGGGAACCCCTTGATAGTTCGCCTTGTTTAAAGCTTTTCCAGCAATGCCCAACCTTGGTTTTACCATTTTCCACCTAGCCTCTTTTCCCTTGGGTTTCCGGAGCCCGAGGGTCATCTTATTTTAAGCCCCCCTGGGCCAGTGCTCCTCTGAGTGTTGGTCCGAACTAGAGTCCTGTGCAGCGCCCCATCGGGGAAACTCGAGGTTTGGTTTTAGTTGTATGGAGAGCTTATCTGAGTGTGCCCTGAGAACGAGATATGTGCAGCTCCTATCGGGATTTGTCGGCACATTCGGGTGGTGTTGCTGGATTTGTTTTAACCTGTCGAAGTGTCTTGAAGAACCGGGATACCGAGTCTGATCGGAATGTCTCGGGAAGAGGTCTATTCCTTCGTTGACCGTGAGAGCTTGTCATGGGCTAAGTTGGGACTCCCTTGCAAGGGTTTGAACTTTCGAAAGTCGTGCCCGCGGTTATGGGCAGATGGAAATTTGTTAATGTCTGGTTGTAGATAACTTGAACCTTAACTTAATTAAAATGAATCAACAGTGTGAGTTACCGTGATGGTCTCTTCTCGATGGAGTCCGGGAAGTGAACACGGTGTTGGAGTAATGCTTGCCGCAGGTTGCTCTCTAGTTACTCGTTCGTGCTTTGCCCTCTCTTCTCGCTCTCTTTTGCGAACAGGTTAGCCACCATATATGCTAGTCGCTTGCTGCAGCTCCACATACTTTACCTTGCCTTACCTATTAAGCTTAAATAGTCTTGATCGCGAGGGTGCGAGATTGCTGAGTCCCTGTGGCTCACAAATTACTTCCAAACCAGATGCAGGGCCTGATGATTCCGTTCCAGATGACGCGCTTGAGCTCAAGTGGGAGTTCGACGAGGACTCACGCCGATATTATGTGTCTTTCCCTGATGATCAGTAGTGGTGCCCAGTTGGGGCGATCGGGACCGTGTCGCATGTTGGGTTTATCTTTTATTTTGGCGCCATAGTCGGGCCATGAGTGTTTGAATGTTGTAATGCTATTTATGTACTTTGATTGACGTGGCGAGTGTAAGCCAACTATGTATCTCCCCTTTTATTATCTATATTACATGGGATGTTGTGAAGATTGCCTAACTTGCGACATTGCTTTCAATGCGGTTATGTCTCTAAGTCGTGCCTCGACACGTGGGAGCTATAGCCGCATCGAGGGCGTAACAATAGGAGTTATCCAGGTCAGCTGTTCCTGTGGGAAATGCGGTCCCATAGACGCTGATGATCCGCGGACCGCTTCCACCATCAACCACTAGAAACCATTTGTTGTACTCATAGGCCAGAATGGTTTTGTACTACATATCTTGTATTTTGCTTGGAGTTTCTGTATCAAGTTGGTGCCTCATCAGCTAACAGTAATCCTGGGGCTGGTGAGCACAAGGGCCATTTCAGGGAAATTAATATCCCGAAAATCCAGTCCTGACAACCTTGGTATCAGACCCAGGCTGACCATTGGCTAATCCTATCTTGGTCAGGTCGAAAAACCTAGGTTAACCAACCCACCAGACCTTAACCTAACCCCGGCCAAGCTTCTCGTGTAAGATAGCCACGCAGTGACCCCGACACCTTTTTGCAGTCGGTGCCCAACCTATCAGCCTAGCCTGTCGATCACGCGCCAGTGACCGACACCTAAAATGTTTTATTCGCAAGCGTGCGAAGGAAGACTCCGTCCCCTTTTTACTATAAAGAGGGCACGCTAGCCTCAAACCAACACAGCACTGCCTCTACCCCATAGCGAGCTAAAATGCCTGGACCCGTTGTTCACAATGAGACCACAGCAACCAACCTCGGAGGTTTTGTGACCGTGCTAGCAAACCTCACCCGCCGTGCCTTTGCATTAGAAGAGCCCCCAGAATATGTTGTGTACCAAGGGCCCATGAGCGGTGAGAGCCGTCAATTTTGGGCCACTGTGCACGTCTATGGTAGGGGTCTATCTCCAGAACGCCCCTACAGGTTCACCTGAAGGACAACTTCCTTTGAGCCACAAGCCATCCAACTAGCTGCTCGAGAGGCTATAGTTCAACTCCGGCACTTGTCGCCCAGAGTTAACTGTCACTCGTTCTACTACTACCCCAGCCGTGACGGGTATGGTAGGCCACCCCAGGTTGCCAACGGAGATCACGAGACGGATCCTGCATTGTTGCATCTGGTGCGCTATGTAAGTGCACTAGAGGAACTGTTTACTCAAATCACCCTTGATCTGATCGCAACCCGTAGAGAACTGGTTTGCCGAGCCCCGGCAAGAGGCAGAGATGAGCCCGACGCCGATAACCCAGTCATGCTGTTTGGACAACCGATCGAGTCCTTGAGGTCTACCCCAGCCATCGACCAAGGTGCTTTGGTGTCCCCAGAAGTGCTTCCTCACCTTTTGGGAACACGCTCCAACGGGATTGTGGCCAACAACCCCCGCGATGGTCATCATCGCTACCCCGACCCTGCAGCTCCTCAACCCCCTCCAGCTAACCCCGACGGTGAAACCCGTGGAGAAGCCTCGGCGTCCACAAGGCACGCCCGCTTAGATATAAACGAGGTAGACTAAGTCACTCAAGCAGTGCCAAGTCTTAGTATGTCCACACACTGTAATTGTGTGATCTTGTATCGCCATAATGCTGTCTGCTTATGCGCCCCTATTTTTAATAGTAGCCCGACGACATCCACAGTAATACGTCACTTTTGTGAGGTATGTGTATCTGTGGCATTGACCCCGACCCCCATAAAGCAGAACCGACAAATTAGTTGCCCCTCACCGTGATAAATAACCCAGCCCAGTTGCTATATAAAAGGCCACCTCATGACCTTGCCAAGTATCCCTCACCTTGTGCACAACCCACACAACCATTCCTTTGCCATGTCGAGCCCTAGTATTTATCTGAGAACCCCAGATGCAACCCCAGGAAGCTTTGTTAAAATATTGTGGGACTTTACCTGCAGTACCATGAGTTCTATCCATCCACCCCAGTACGAGTTGCTCAAACCGAGGATCACCCCTTCCACCTCGAAATATTGGGCAGTGGTGCACATCCCTCCCGCAAACCCAAACCAAGACGCAACGGAAGTCTCCTTCGTGGGGAAATCTATGCCGACTCCACAAATGGCCATAGAAGCTGCTGCGTACGAAGCGCTTGCTCGCCTTCGATTTGCGGTACCCTATGCCAGCGAACGAGGGTATTATTACTTCCTGAGTCGTGCAGCACCCGGAGAAGTAGCATCGTTTCCCGGTGGACGAATTGAGAGAGACCCAGTACTGGCCAACCTTGCCCAGTATGTCATCTCTCAAGAGCGTCTGACCCAGCGAGTAGTGAGTTATCTCCAGAGCCTCGCTGCTTTAAATCCTCAGATTGCCATCGGTAGACCACTGAGGCCCGACTAGGAGAGACGCATTCATCGACTAGTCAATCCGCTTCCCCCGATAGAAGAAGAGTGTGCCCCAGTACCAGAGACATTTTCTCAGGACCCTGTCTATTTGCCGTTTTCATTGTAGGCGTCACTGCTATGTTTGTTGTCCCAGCATTTATTTATGTGTTGCAACTTATGCGTTGTACCCTAAGTTTGTGCTATGAGTAAACTTTTGGTTTCAGCTAATGGGAGTGTTATCTTTAAAATAGTCCTTAGCAAATCTCGAGGACGAGATTTTTCTTAAAGGGGGTAGTGTTGTAATACCCCAAAAAATTAACCATGATTTATTAATTAAATTTTGCAATGGTAAATTAAATTTTTATTGTCTGGATTTTTCTTTGGATTCAGAACCACTCTAAATTGTGGAATTTTCCATCCAAGTGGAAACTTTTCAAAAACATTGTTGGACTTGCATATCTTCCCAAGATATTTTCTTTTTATCAATGGAATTTTATTTCTACAAATTATTTCTTTCTAAGCTTTATTCCTTTAAAATGATTTTTCATTTGTTTTAGAGCTCTATTTGCACTACAACCATTTGATAAATACATTTAAAATTTTCACCAAAAATTGGGGATGTCATGTGATGTTCCTAATCACTTTTATGCAAAAATATCTTTTAGTCATTGGAGATTTTGAGCCCTACCTCAAGTTTTCAAATCTGGTCCAGTTTGTAAAATTGCACTACAACCTATTTAAATATTTCCTTAAAGCCTCCCCCAAAATTAGGGGATGTTAGTAGGAGTATATTATTCAATTTTATGCAAAAAACCTTTTGATGTTATTTGATAAATTTGAGTAAATCATCCTCATCTTCATTCTGGTCCAGCTTGGTGAATTGTACTGCAACCATATTTTTTCTTGCTCTCCTTGCCATGGGGTTTGTCCTGCTAGAAGTACACCCTACCAAACCCTTAAGTCCAGGAGATTGGACCCATTGGAGTATTTTTGGTACATAAATTAATGCCTTTTATTTTCTGTCCAGAACTGAAGATTTGCAAAACTTGCACTAGCAAGTTTCTGGTTTTGCCCAAATGGCCTTGCCATCATCACCTACACCTAGAGAGACCCCAATCTGGAGAGTTTGGCCACCAGAAGAGACACCTAGAGGCCCATGACATTCTGTCGAGCACCTTGTGTGCATAGCCAGATTTGACATGATTTTTAGTTTGCATTGTGAACTTGATCCTATGACCCAACCAACTTGTCCACTAAGCTCCTAGATAACTCTAACCTAGACCTGTTAATCCCTAGCCTCACTCAAGCCCTCTAGCACATCCTGGCATTGCGTCGAGCACATGGCGTGCATGCTCTGGGCGCGGCCAGAGCGCGCGTTTTGCACGTGTGTGCGCCCGAGTCGCCGCGTCCCACTATCGCCTCCCCACACCCGTTCTGGTCCCTTCCCGCTCACAGCCGTCGTGCCCCGACCTCTCCTTCATCGCAGAGCCGCCCTGGCCACCCCCTGGCCCCCCACAGCACCACCAACGCATGCCGCCACCGCCGCCCCGACAGCTTCTGCCATGGGTGGTGCCGCTCGAGCCACTCTCGCGCGCCAGCTCGCCCCTTGAGCAATGGGGAGTTCGTCGGAATGCGCTGACCAGCCCCAATCGCCTCCACACCGCCCTGCTGCAACAGAACGGCGGTTCGCCGGCGTTCTTATCCACGGCCATGGGAACCGACCTCTCCGAGCTATATATAGCCCTCCCGATCATGCCTAAGCTCGTCAGCAGCCTCGTTCGAGCAGTAGGAAGCCCCCCTCCTCCCCAGTTGGCCAGAGGCCCTTCCCTTCCCCATCTCCGGCAGGTTCGGCCGCCGCCACGATGCGGTAAAATCTGGCCAGGACCAAGGCCCCCTAACCCCTCCCGTGCTCCCATCCTCTTCCCCTAGATCCTGTGGAGCCACACCACCTCTCAAACGCGATCGGGAACCACCGTAGCTCGAAACCCCGAACCACCAGAAGCCGCCGGCCGCCGCGGAGCTCGTCGCCGGCGACTCCCTCCATCCCTGCCAGCCTTTCGACCACCGGGAGGACCACCCTGGACCAGCGGATCCATCCCTGCCCTCGAAACCCCGTGGGAGCCGCCGTTCGTCGGTAGCGATCGCCGGAGCCCCGCCCCGCTCGGACAGAGGAGGAAGGAGGCGCGGGCGACTGGTCAAACCTGACCAGTGGGCCCAAGGGACCCACTGTCAGTGACCCAGCCCCGCCGAAACATGTTTTAAGTGGAGGCGTATTCCTCCAAACGCCTTCGCTAGAGGAAAGCGTAAGCTCCCCGAAACGTTTTCTTTTTCTGGTTTCATTAAAAACTGAATTTTGACTGGCTACAACTTTTTAAATATAAGTCCAATTGACTTGATTCTTTTTCTGTTGTTTCTCAAATTCTGTCTAGTTTATTTTCGTATTTATTTGAAAATTTTCCAAACAACTTTTTTGTACAGTTTTGAAACTATGTGTTAATTTTGAATTTTCTTAAATAGGATTTTTGAAGAAGGAAGCAGCCTTCAAAAAGTGCACCCCCACATGCATATTCTTGAAGGCAAGCATTCTGAACCCTGGCATAATATTTTTGTGTGTTGTTTGATACGGTTGCAACACCACCTTGACATGGAGCATTCGTTATTTTAAGTGATGATGTAATCATATGCATAAGTGCATAATGAAGATTCTTTGCTGTTGGAAATGGATATGTTTGTGATAGTAATCACCCTCGTATGCCTTTCATGTCTACTAGAAGGAAGCCGGGAAAGTCTCTGTCTTGGGTAGACACGAGCTTATCTCTAGTTCCTCGTCGAGACGGTTGTGTCCAGTATGGCATGATGAGGTATGATGGGTGGTGATTTTGTCTGTCGGTTGAAATATATTTGTTATGCTAATCATGCAAGGAATACTTAAACCTCCTGAGTCGACCATAGATCGAGTCTTGTTCCTGTAACTCCCATACTTGTTTCGTGCTACCACTTGTCCCTACCATAGGTAGGGTACGGTTCAGTAAGTTGTCAACCGCTTTCTAGCACACACTGTACAGAGAGGCCATGGTGGAAGATACCGACTGCATCTGGTAGGCATGCCACCTAGTTTGCGCGCGTTATAAATTTTGTGATCCCATGCTAGTCAAGGTTGTAGCCTCCCCACTTAGAGTTTCAGTTAATGGGTGTCGTGGGTGATTCCAGACACCGGTAAAGTTAAGATGGTGTGTGCGAGTCAGGTGTGTTTTCAATTAAAATACCATAGACGGAATTAGTCCCGATGGACTAAAGGAATCCGTTGCTCGTGGGAAAAGAGTACACCCTCTGCAGAGATTATATCTATTCGAATAGCCATGTCCATGGTTAAGGACTACAGTATGGGATGGGTCAAGTGTCGGTCTTCGGAGGAACGATTGCTAAACCAAAACATGGATCATGACATGTGACTCATGATGATTATGATTACTACTACTATGGACTAACCATTTACATTATTTGAATTATTGAGTATCCCTGGGACGGTTCTACCTCCTGGATATTCACGGTGATTACTCTTATATAAGCCCTTTGTGTGGTGTCGCGGAGACGCCCGACTGTGGCATGCTCGTTATTCATTTACTTTATAAGCCCTTTATGTGGCCTCGCTAAGACTCCCGACTGTGGCAGGCTTGTTATTTATTTACTTTATAAGCCCCTTTATGTGATGTCGCTCAGACGCCCGACTGTGGCATGCTCGTTATTCATTTACTTTATAAGCCCTTTATGTGGCGTCGCTAAGAGGCTCGACTGTGGCAGGCTTGTTATTTATTTACTTTATAAGCCCCTTTATGTGACGTCGCTCAGACACCCGACTGTGGCATGCTCATTATTCATTTACTTTATAAGCCCTTTATGTGGCGTCGCTAAGACGCCCGACTGTGGCAGGCTTGTTATTTATTTACTTTATAAGCCCCTTTATGTGGTGTCGCACAGACGCCCGACTGTGGCATGTTTGCTTCTTATTTCCTTTATAAGCCCTTTATGTGACGCCGCTTAGATGCCTGACTGAGGCATGCTTTATACTATTATCCTTTCGAGGCATCGCTTCAGACACTCGATCGGTGCATTCTATTTCTACTCCCTTATCGCATATTCATGTTGTATATGAATAACCTGCTTGCGTGCATCATGGATGTTTATTTTGTGACTGACATGTGATCATAGAACATTTCAGAGCATGATTATCATTTATTATATTATACCTGTGTTCATAATGTTTGCGAGTACATTCAAAAGTACTCACTGGCTTGTCCCTGGCTATTGTCTTGGCCAGATTTCTTGCTTGGAGAGGAGCCCTGTGACGACAGCCCCGGAACCTAGGCAGTGATGATAGCAGACTCGCGAAGATAGGAGTTATCCAGGTCAGCTGTTCCTGTGGGAAATGGAGTCCCATAGACGCTGATGATCCGCAAACCGCTTCCTCCATCAACCACTAGAAACCATTTGTTGTACTCATAGGCCAGAATGGTCTTGTACTACATATCTTATATTTTGCTTGGAGTTTCTGTATCAAGTTGGTGCCTCATCAACTAACAATAATCCTGGGGCTGGTGAGCACAAGGGCCATTTTCTGGGAAATTAATATCCCGAAAATCCAGTCCTGACACATAGCTTATTTCAAGTAGTAATGCGGTAGCCTACTTTGTAAACTAATGATTTGTATGTGTTAAGTTTTCAACCCCGGAAACCCCACCATGGTCACTTGCTTCCTAATCCAACACTTCACAAATACTTCCCTTGACTGACATGTGATGTGGTTTCCTGCTACGGATGAGCAACTACAGCCGGATGGATGTAGGACGCCCAGCCATGGACGAGCAGCAGCAGCCGGATGGATGTGGTTTCCCTTGCTGCAGGACATGGGTGTTGGAGAACCAAGTGGCCTTGCACGATCTCAACCCTGGCGCTCTTCCTAAGGTCCATCTTCCAGTTCCCCTCCCGATGTGATTTTTTTGGACAGATTGTTGTTCCTAAGGTTCATATTTTTTGGACTGTTACTGTTGTCGAATGCACATATTATTATGTTACTGGGTATGTGAAAGATTATTAGCTAGGGTCAATTTCTGCTGCTGCTAATGCATATTGATCCATATGTTCTTGTTTCTGTACACATGGGCAGCTTACACCTAACTGACTGACGGTTGATTTGCTTGGAGGGAAGAGTTCATTTTTGCTACCGTACTAGCGTTTGGAACATTTTTGACACGCCATGTAGTTTACTGACAACCGCCTTTCCTCTAGCGCTGCTACACAACGCTAGTTAGGATGAGTAAAACTACATTTTTATCTATCTGAGAAATGATGCAAAGATTTACTAGTACTTGCCTTGCTGATATGACACGTCCATGGTGCGATTTAATTAGATTCAGACTTTGATAGGCGAGGGCGTGTGCTTGTATTAGCATGGAACAATTACTACTACTAATTAATGAAGGAAGCACACTTGTTCACATAAAGGAAGATATGTCTGTGTTAGTATTAGTGTTCTTGATCTTACCTGATAGAGTTGATGGCCATGCTACTGTTTTGTCCTGCTTGATAATTCTTTTACTGTCCGGCGATAAATTACTGTACATTACTAGTAGAAGCATGTAACACTTGACAAGCATAATATACTAATATACTATACATTACTAGTAGGATACTTTAGCTCTCATCACAGTGCAAGCAATTCAATAGCAAGGAACACAATTACTTAACCATCTCTGACTAATCAGCCATTTAAAAAACATTACTTATTAGGGAAGGGGTGGGTCTATTACTGTGCAACACTTGAATTCTTAGCACTAGCTAAGCATAATATATTGTTACTAATTTGTGTGCTTTATGTTGTCTTTGAGAATATAAAAGAGCTCAAGTGCTTCAGTTCTCATTTTTGTCTGTTGTTTGATTTGTCAAACCCCAAGTTCAATTTTCACCAGGAATACAGTTGCTCTTGTCAGCGTGCAAGTAGTCCACTAATGTGAAATCTGCAAATATTTTACCATCCCTTACTAATCACCCATTTAATGGTTTAACATAGTGCATACATATACTGTAAAATGCTTACATTTTCAGTCTTGAACTTTGGCTAAGATTAATATATTAGTATTAGCAAAAAAGTGGTCTTTGGGAATAGTATAAAATATTGGACATGCTTTCATTAGGTTCATTATGGTACCAGCCTGCACTATTTGCCAAATTGATTTGCTTTCCTGTTGCCATGAATTCCTGACTGGTTCAGGTCTCTGCTGGCTGTTTTCAACTATGTGCCATGTTCTTCTTTACGCTCCACGATGGCAACACAACCAACTTATGCCATCACAATATATTTCTATTTTTCTCTCAAGATTTAATTGATGTTGTTTCAACTTTGAACTGCTTCTGTATATGGCCTATATTGCAACTGAGATTTAAAATTGTGGTTCTTCCTCTTTTACAGAAGCTCAAGTGTGAAGTGTGAAGCAAGTGTGAAGTCGTGAAGTGTGAAACCGTCAAGTTCTACTCAGTGAAGAGTAGCATATTATAGCATATATGTGTTGTAAAGATTGTAATAGATTTATTTAGTGGTATATTTGATGAATTTTATGTGTTCTTTTTGATTATGTATGTGATCTGAAAACTTGTGAAATGGAAACTTGACCAATGGGGCCACTTATGAAAATAATCTGTCAAATTTGTACATTTCTGAGATGTGGGACCAATTTGAGAGATGATCATGACAAGTGGGACCCATCTGACTAGTGGGACCAGCTTGAATATATAATGGCTGAAAATAGAAAATCAATAAATAATAAAAGGCCACGGGCCAACAATAAAAAAGGCTCCAACGTTGGGCTTGGCCCATGAAGTCGACCAAAAATTGAGAGAAAAAATAATTAAAAATGTTGAATTGTTGGGCTCGGCCCATATAAACACCCAATTGGACCAAGCGGATTCTAATTTTTGACCTTTTCAATTGGTCGCAATTCTGCCACGTCAGACTGCCACGTCGGATCCGACGTGGCCTAGGCAGACAGCCAGTGACCAAAACAAAAGGTCATTGGTTCAACGACCTTTCTGTTTTGGTCGTAAATGTCTACGACCTTCTCATAGAGAAGGCCGCTAATTTCAGTTTACGACCGCCAGCTTTTGACCTTATGTTTTTGGTCACAAAAAGGTCGCAAATGAAAAACTATGACCTTTCAGCGGCCAATAGTGAGGTTCACAAGTTGACATATTTCTTGTAGTGGCTGAGGGAGGGTGAGAGGAGGGCGGGCGTGTGCCTGCACAAGAGAAAGTTAGAACTAGCTACAAAGAGAAGAGGATTGTGTGGGTGTAAAATACGAACGGAGATCATAATTCATTATAAAAAGTGGATTCGGATATTTGAACAAGAGATCACAGTGTTTCAAACCGACGCATGCATGAATATATACTAGCACATATGCCCGTGCGTTGCAATGGGATAATAAAGACTGTAATTATTCTGTCGGCAAACTTGGTGAATACCAGTACGAATTTTGAAGACATTTTGTTAATTTTTTCAACCTAAGTCGACAATGCATCTAATACCCACATCTTAATCTTGGATCGAAAGCACGGAGGTAAAAAAACTCCTATAACTATAGATAAAACTACAATATATTTGCCTAATTGAAATTGTATTGCATCAATTTACGCACAGTCGATGCTCCAGACTGATTAAGATAGTTACCTCACTGAAGTTGACTTCCAATATGAATTCAATCAATTACATGGTATCTCCTATAGATAAAGAGAAAATGCCACCAATTATTCTCCTACTTCTAAATACGTCATCTTTCTAAGCCTCAATTTGGAGCAAAATCCAACCATGAACCTTCCATGTCTCGACCTCATTTCATATTTCACTTTGAACTATATAATGCAGCTAGTTTAAGAAATACACACTTTCAATACTGCAAGGTTAGGTAAGTAACGTGTAATTTTATGTGAATGATATTTATGAAACTCAAGCAGCTAAGGATTAACAAATAAAAAACTATGTCTTTTGTTCTGAGCAATCATGAAAAATCTACACTGGAATTAGTTAATACCGTGCACATTCTGTATTTCTGTCGAATCCCATTTGGTAATGTATCCATACATATCCATCCAGCTTCTTGCCAACAATAAAACTCAAGCAGAGGATTAGCAATGTTCTCAATCAGGTGATCAACATGCACCTTCTGTTTTCTGTCGACCCCCCATTTGCTCATATATGTATGCATGCAAATCCGTCGAGTTTCTTACCTACAGTCAATTGATATCTGAATCCTGACATGCATAGTGCCTCTCCTTGTGCACTGGACAGCATCACGGGGCATTTTCGATGACAGTAGTTAGAGCGGCGGAAGTGCTACCCTGATGATGCAAGGTGAAGCATATGTGCAAGAAAGCGAGATACAAAATAATGTACCTGATTGTCAACGGTTTGTGCCACTGTCTTCTACACATAATCCTAATTCATTTTTCTGAAAATCCACACTTCAATGATCAATCCTGGAGTCAATGCGTGCACACATGTACCATGGATCCTGCATGTACGTAGCTAGAACCGATCTACGCACGTGCTGCCGAACAACTGAGGGATCAACACGGAAGATAGTGCAAAGGTATATATAAGTCCCAGACTTCCACATAATTCTTTGCTTGGAAGACTGCAAAAGGAAGGTTTCGCTCTTCCGATCACCATGGATCACACTGGAACATTGGATTAGCAGTACGCATTGCCGCATCGGTAACTGTGTAACTGGACAAATCAGTGAGAGATAATCATCATCGTCTGTCAGCATGCGACATGATCTTTTTCCAAGAAAGCTTCTTCCTCCTAATCCTCATATCCATCAAGTGCAATAGCAGCGAACTGCTCGGTGATAAAAATATTCATGGACAATGTAACATCCCAAATTTTCAATTTGGAATGTTATACATAGATCATTCTTGCATATCATATTTTATTGCATTTCGTCTCGCGATCCTCGAAGTCCTAAGCAACTCAAGGACCCTCGGAGAGAGTTGAGGATTTCCCTGGTTTTCAAATTTGATTTTATCAAATTCTAAAATGAGGATTTTGGTTTTAATTATTTTTCTCTCTGAAAATATTTCATATTAAAATATATGAGAGGAGATAATATGACTTCTCCAAAATAAATGAAATATTGGAGGAAAAATATTAAAATCAATATTTGTTTTTATTTGGTTTTTTATTTGCATTAGAAAAATTGCACTTTAGGGCCAAGAAAATGTTCATCTCGTTCTAAATAGTTCATTTAGACAGTGAAAAATTGTTTTGGCATTTTTAGATTTTTATTTTATTTTCTAGGATTTTTTTTGATTTCGGCGGAATTATTAAAAAAAATGTGCGCCTGGCTAACTGGGCCGAAGCCCAGCCGCCGGTCCGTCCCCTCCCGCGCGTCATCTCCTTCCAGGAGACCGGCCCCACCGTGCCGCCGCCGACTCGGAGAGTCCGAGCCGGACTCCCCTCCCCGCCGCTTCTTGCCCCCTCCCCAAGGCACCCCTCCCCTTATATACCCCCCGGCCACCACCACCCGCCACCGCCACCCCGCCCCGCCCGTAGCAGCCGCCGCCGCCTTGTCATGTCGCGCCGCTGCCGCCGCCTTGCCGCGCCGCCACCGCCGCGCCTCGCCTCGCCGTCGCCGCCATGTCTCGCGGGCCGACGAGGTAGTCGCCAGTTTTTTTAAAGAAAACCGATTCAGTTTTTTAAGAAAACCCTAGTTCATTTTTTTCGGTTCGCCGGTTTTTCCCGGTTTTTCTTTTTAGCGGACGTTCGTGCGTATGTTCGTTTTAACGAACGGTTTTCGCTCGTTAGTTACCGATAATGAACGCTCGTTTGTTAGCCTGTTCGTCAGTTTTATTTTATCGGATTTTTCCACGGTTATTTCTGATCGCGATTTCTGACCCAATTTTCGTTCTAGTTTATCTTTTCGCTCGTTAGTCGAAATCGGGCGATTCAAGCACCTAGATCTTCGTCTCGAGACCCTCTTTCCTCTTAACCAACTTGAACAAGCTTTTGATACTGTAAAATTTGACCTAGGTCCAGATTAGTAACGGATCTTGTTTCTTTCGTTGTTTGAGTTTCGTTGCTCCATTCGATTTGATTCTTTTTGCAAACCGGAGTTCTTAAGTTGAACTTTCTGGTTAGACCTTCTTTTTTGAGTTTTACCTGTGCTTCTTTGCTTGATTTCTTATGTATGCTATTGTTTGTTTGCGATAGAATTCGCAGAGTGCGAAGCGTGTTATTTGGAGTCTCTAGGTTACGCGGATCGTCAGCAATGCAAGTAACACTTTGATCATATCTCTTTATCACCCAGTTTTGATGCATTAGTTCCAATCCTCAACATTGCATGGTTAGGATGACAATAACATGTGGGTTGGGAAGTAGTTGATGAGGTAGAACCTATTGCCCTGTTACATTTAAACCCTTGGGAGTTACTTACGAATTGCTTATATTGCTATGCTATGCTCGTAGACGTGGTTTGGGTGAGTGAACCCATGACAGATGTGAGATTGATAATTAATGGTTCAACTTAAGGTGGCAACTTAAATACACATCTGGGTGGATTGAGGCACCTGGAGTACCCAGTGTTGCTTGTATTTTTGGAAATCCCGGAGTACCCGTGTGATCTTCATATGGACCGCCACCCAGGCTCAAAGGGAACTGAGATGATTCATGCTAGAAACTTCCGTGTGCAGCCACAAGCTATTATGGGCTCTAGCATAGTTGAGAAAGTTACGTGAAGCTCTTCAAGAGGTGGATCAACAGGTAGTGGGTTGTAGGTTTGGTATAGTCTGCCCGGAGTAGAGAGTTAATGTTTCTGAAAGACTGTGTCTTGGTCATCTGTTTCTCAAACACCATGTACTGCAAGAAATCCAACAAAGGAGATCGAGTCTTGTGGGGAAAAGTGCGCAAACCTCTGTAGAGTGTACAAACTAATCATGGTTAGCCGTGTCCCCGGTTATGGACATCTTGAGTATCTAGTACTTGGAGTGTCTTAAGTATCTCATCACTCTAAATTAATTGTTGGGTTGATAATTACCTTAATTGGGATTGAGTTGGAGGAACCTTCTCAATTATGTTTCAACTACCATGATAGTTAAATTAAAATCTATTCCTTTGTTGTAGGGAAAAATTGGCTTTTCGCAAAAACTATAACCATAGAGCTTTCCACCAGCCAAATATGCATGTAGTGATAGCATTATTCTGTTCTTGCTCTACTGTGTTATTTTGCCAGCATATTCCATGTGCTGGCCCGTTTTCGGGCTGCAACGTATTATGTTGCAGACTTTTTAGATGAGGAGTAAGGTTCGTTAGGTCATTGCCGTGCAGCTCAGCTATGCCGTTGGAGTTGATGGACTCACTTTATCTTCCAAGCCTTCCGCTGTTATCGTATTACATGGCCTTAAGCCATATTTATTTTAATAAGTTCTCTTTGGAGACATTCGATGTAATACGTGTGTGATTGCTACTCTATTATAAATCCTCGAGTACTGTGTGCGTCAGCATTACCGATCCAGGGATGACACTGAAGCACAGAGACTTGACCGTTTGAGGTCGGGTCGCTACAGACAATCACGCGTGCATTGACTTGCTTACGTGTGTGCATGACGCCACTGGCGGAGTCTCATGGAGGCCAAAGGGGGTGACCACCCCCTAAGCATTTGGCCCGAGCCCAACGCACTGACAGGCCACAACACCTCCCACACTCGCTCGTTTCTCCTCCTTTCCCCCAAATTGACAGGAACTTCTTCCCTTACACCATATCGCCATTGTCCATGGACGAGGCCTTGCCAGGTTCCCGGGTCAATCTGGTCTGAGGAACGGGTTCACGGGACATGGGTTTAAGGTTGCTAAATCAATGAATCGAAAGGGGTAGTCTTCAAGACGGTGATTTTCTTGCGGGACGTGATCTCGGGTTGATGAGTATGGGTCTTTTTGTTATCATTTTATTATTATTTCGATGAGTATGGGTCGTTGGCATAAGCTATGGTTGTAATGCCATTTTCTCAGATAATGTAACGCCAATTATTAAATACGAAAGTAGGATATCTCCAAAGAAAAAAAGAGAAAATACAGTATTTAACATAGCAGCCCAGTCCCCTCAAAAAAACATAGCAGTCCACTTAGGCCCATTAGTCCTTTATTACGTGACCTAACCAAAATGGAAGCATGCAATTCTCCCACATCACTGCTTCCTTTGTTTCCCCTGTTACACACCGTCGCCGCCGCCACACTCCGCTCCTCCGTTGTCTTTCCATGGAAAATTCCTCTGCTCCTTCCACCTTATCAATTTGCTACACATCTATGTCCCCTTCAGTGGAGACCATTAAGGCAACGAGGTAACAGACCTCATATGGCGGACACGGTGATCATGAACTACAACAGCGAAGGAGGAGGAGGACCTATGATGACGGTGGGCGGAGGTATCTATTCATGTATTATTTCCCGACATCTCTTCTCCACTCGGCCTCTCTCTCGCCATCTGGGTCACCCATCGGCGTCAGGGATCGCGTCCTGCCCATCGATCCATGTCGACCCTACAGTCGACCCCGACCCTCAATTTGCGTCGACGACCCTTGGTCGTGGAGTGCGGCACCGACCAGTGATCTAGGCTACTGCCCTTCTAGGTCTTTGAATCGACCGACGGTTTCTCACTCCTATCAACTGACGTCCGCCAGCCTAGGCAACCATCATTGCCCTCTGCCTCTGGGCCGTCGTGACAGGCACCGACTGCCTGCTGCTGTTGACTGCTCAGCTACTGCCTGCTTCCCCTTCTCTTCTTATGCGCTTCTTACATCTGCAACGGGCCTACAGTCACCTCCTATCGGTGCCGGCGCATGCTTGTCGATTGATTGTGGGGATGTGGGCTCTACGTATTTTCATTTTGATAGAGAACAGTCCTGGAGAAATGTCCGTGTCTGCATCAATTACGCTCTGGGGACTCAAGTCGAACTGTATGAGAGAACCGGCTAGTTCGAGGTATGAAAAACACACGCGATAAAACTTTGGAATCTCAACCGTTAATCTTTGTGATTAACATAAAATCAACGGTTATAAAGTGGTGATATATGGAGAACTATGAAAGCCTCCATCTTTTAATATTAGGTATAGATAATGGTGATGCACATGGTGTGGTTATGAACATGTTATACTACATATAATATATAGAACATTTATTTGAATTTGTGATAGTGTGTGGCTTTTGCAGCTCAAGGCTAAATACTTGTCATAATATAGGGGGCGCGGCACTATACTTTGTGTGATAAACACAGTGTACATATGAAACATGGTTTAGATTATGAAGATCTAGTTAGTACATCAAATGTACTTCAACATCAAGTGTATTCGGAATTTTGAATTTGAGTTCATATAGTACACATAGTTCATATCTATCTCTATGGTAATCATGTGGTGTGTTGCTAAGATAATATACGAATGATGGTTTAACTTGGCAACAATCATGATTGTAGATTCTTATTCAAATAGAGAAATGAATTCAAATTTAGTTCGAATTGTAGCGGTAGTATAGACATTTGGAATGCACTAAAATGTTCATATGAGTAGGTTACATGCATTAAATTAATTGGATATAACTTGGATTCATAGATTTGAATAGAATCTATACAGTAGAACGGAAAATACTCTCTCTTTGTGTGGTGTGAATAGTTTTATTTTTTCGTTTTTTTCGTTGAGGGGGAGTGCGAATTGATTTGGTACGTACATAATTACACGTTAAGCTTGTCCATAAAATTCAACCCGCGCCTTCTTATCCCAAAAATTCAGATATCGTGCTCCCAAAACACGTGCCTTCACAACCCGCGCCTTGCTATCCGGAAATTACAACATGCGCAAAAACTCCCTCGAGCTGCCAAATCCCGACACGCAAATTCCCCCTTCTAACCCTGAGCCGAAAGGGCCGCTAGTTCGAATCGGTGGGGGTACTTTTGTAACATACCCTACATTTTGGACAAGCGCGTGCCTAAGTCATGGTTCCCACCCTCCCATCACCTCCTTTTCGCCATTCAAAATCCCAGGCCGCCATAACCTCTCTGCTCCAGCCGCGAAACCCCATCCTCCTCCGCCCGCCACCCCACCGCTGCCCAGCCGGAGCCTCTTCCCCGACGACGTCGTCCACCGGAACAGCTCGATGTCCCTCATCTACCTCCCCGGATGAGGATCCATCATTGATCTCGTCGTCCCGCCGGTTCAGGCGCCCCATCTTCCACCTCCAAGGAGCTGCTCCGATGATCGCCTCGTCTATCGTGGCTGATCCATCCCCACAGCGCCGCCTTAACCTGCTCCACCGAAATCACAACCTCCTCGCCAACTCGTCGTACAAAGCCAAGGCGTACTCGGCGCCACCAAAGAGGTTGTACACTCATTGCATCGCACCTTCTCCTTAACTCGACCTCCCAGCTTCGACGGTGCTCGATCCCGCACCCCCATGGCACGGCTACCTTGAAGCCAGTGCCGCGGGCGGCATCTCCATGGCGGCTCTCCCCCAGTGGGAGGCCCCTTCGGCGATGGCGGGCATACCGGCCGGATTTGCTGCTGCTACTCCGGCTCTCGCTCGCTCGCGCTGCTACTGTTGCTCCGGCTCTCGCTCGCTCACGCTGCTGATGCTGGTACACGGGCTGCTGTAGCTACACAAGTTGTTGCTCTGGCTCTAGTTCGCGCTGCTCCTCCAAGCACTGCTTCTCCTGCTGCTATCTGCTACTGTGTTCCCTGTCTATCACTTTCTAATTTAGATCATTGTTTCTCTACTACTAGTGCTCGGGCGGTCTAAACTACATGTGAAGTGCCTCTCTGCTACTAGTGCGTTCAGTTTCGACAGTAATATTCAGATTCAACAGTAAATTTCAGTTTTGACAGTTAAGTTCAGAGTCAACGGTTTTTACCTCATCTATTGTAGTCGGGTGTTTTTTGGTGATGTAAATTTTACATCTATCACTCTTTGGTAATGTATTTTACGTCATCTATTGGAGATGCTACTAGAATCACACTTGAGATTAACGATGTATGTCTTGTACTGCTTCAGCCTCAACGTCTTACGGCTCACCGGAGCTTCTCCAACGGCGGAACCATACATCACAACAGAGCAGTGCCCTGGACGCAGTCTATAGATGCCTAAGATCTTCCTCCACACCTCCGACAGCCACCTCTACCGCAACTTCTTTAGCGACCAACCCAATAATGCTGAGGTCGACACGGCTATGCCAAAGAGGTTGTACACTTATCGCATCACTTCTTACTCTACATTCATGTCAATCCATTAGGGGTATTTTTGTTCAAAGGAAAAAGTGAAGGAAAAACATAGCAATAGGAAATTTTCCTATGGCACTCTACTATTCAATTATTCATGCATTTCGTTGAAAGGAATGGAGCAAAACATCCAGCTGGACCTACTTTTCAAAATCCTACTATGCATGAAAAAAAGACTAAGTGCATTAGTGGTAGAATAACATTCTAACTGTACACACTTTCATATGGTTTCACTTTAATTTGGCCATGTTTCTTTGCATTCCTATTCTCTTCCAATTCCTGTGAACCAAACACCCAAGTTGATAGAAATCATGTGTTTACAGATGCTCCGTTTCCCACGTGCATTCCTATCCTATTCCGGTGTTTTTCCTATCCCTGCATTTTTAGAATCATGCAAGCCAAAGGATCCCTTATAGAATTATTTCAGTTACAGATAGGTGTCAAAGAAAACATTATGTAGTTTGTCCTGCTCCTGCCGCGACGTCGTCCACCTCACCTGAGCTGCTCCATCGACAGAAGCATCCACCATACCAGACATCACGACTCCTGACCGTCTTTAGCCGCCTCATATCTCCTTCCCTGTCACCGAGCCCATCGCAACTGCATCACCATCATCGACTCGGCAGATGAACCTGAGGAGTACACGGGTCCACAAGAGAGGTTGCACTCTTTTGTTTCTGCTTATGTAATGAATTTATTAATATTACCTGCTACTTTATCGTCATGTCCACCTCTTAGACTCCAAGTTAGGTCCAAATTAATGTTTAAACTTGAGTTCTAAAATTACTTGTGGGGCATATATCGAGGCATCAATGAATAGTATCTCTGTCTATTATCTGGTTCACCTAGGGTATGCCTATGTTGTTCATCTTGGGTGGGAAAAATAGTAAAGGAATCATCATCTATCTTTTTTATTAAATTAAAGCTATCATTAGCCTTCTATCATTATTTTTGGATACATCCACTGGTTGTTACCATCACTCTAGATTTCTGCATGCTCTCCTTACATAATCTCACTATATTGTTTCCGTATGCAAGTCAGACATTGTACACAGTCATGCTGAACATGTAGAGAAAAAAAGAAGAGTTTTGCGCGGCAATACAATGTCATGCAGACTTCGCTCCATAGTGGGTTCAATGGAAAACCCTCTGCCCCTCCAGGTTGTAATCCAGAGGAAGATATCTGTTCTGAGGCGGATTCAGATGCAACTGACCACTCCTATTTACCCCCTAAGGTGTTTGCTCTAACTTGGCATGATGATGTTGGTCATGTCATGCATATGTTGCCTTGCGGTGCCTACTTTTGACATCATATATGTCATCTGCTTAGTTTAGACATGTTCTGTAATGCCACCTATTTAGTTTCTATATCATAGATGACAATTATGCAATCTCATCTCCTTTAGCCAACCATATATATATATGAAATATGCAATGCCATCATGTCTAACCAAGCATCATATATTTGAATGATATCTTGCCAATCCTTTTCTTCATTACATTTCCATTGGTCGACAATGTTTGTACATTCAACTACTCTTCCTGTGAATCAGCCACTTGACTGGGTGATGGACAAATCTGGAGTGAAAACAAGGTCTTCAGAGCACATAGTGCTACCTGTTGAAGCAGATCTCTTGGTAATGAAAGATTTATATAACATGCTGAAATTTACATTTACTTGTTACTATGGAAAACAATCCTTTGAGGGGTTACAAATAGTTTCCACTCAACGTACATCACCTACTAAAAATATTGGTTAGGAGATTCCTTCAGGTATGATAGAGAAACTGCTAGCTAGTCTTTATGTAGGAGATGGAACGAAGCATCCTGATATGCACCTAATCTATCTGGATGAAAATTTTGGATTATTTAAGCTTGCAGGTTTACCTGGAGATGAAGTTAAGAAGAAGGTTTTCCCTTTATCTTTGGGGGCAAAAGCATTGACATGGTATAGGCTATGTGATGATACTGGAGCTTGGAACTGGAATCGATTGAAAATAGAATTTCACCAAAAGTTTTATCCTATGCATCTAGTTCATCGTGATCGGAATTATATATATAATTTTTTGCCTCGTGAAGGAGAAAGTATCGCTCAAGCTTGGGGAGGCTTAAAAAAATGTTATATTCATGCCCCAATCATGAGCTCTCAAGAGAAATTATTATACATAATTTTTATGATCGGCTTTCTCGGGATGATCAATCCATGCTCGATACTTCTTGTACTGGTTCTTTTATGAAGAAGACTATTGAATTCAGGTGGGATCTTTTGGAAAGAATTAAATGCAACTCCGAAGATTCGGAACTCGATGAAGGTAAAGAGTCTGGTATAAAGCATGAGGTTGATTGTGTTAAATCTTTTATAGATACCGATGCTTTTCACAAGTTTAGCACTAAATATGGACTTGACTCTGAGATAGTAGCCTCTTTTTGTTAATCATTTGCTACTCATGTTGACCTCCCTAAGGAGAAGTGGTTTAAATATCATCACCCTATTAAATAAAAGATTGAGGAGCCATTTATAGTTAAAGATGAAACTATCATATATAATGTTGACCCAGTTGTGCCTACCGCTTACATCAAAAAACCACCTTTCCCTATTAGGATAAATGAACATGCTAAAATCTCAACCATGGTTAACAAAATTAATATTAGAAAACCTAAACCTTTTGAAGAAATTAAAGTGGAACCTAGTATTGATATCGTTAAAGATTTCTTGGTCGATAATATTGATTGGATGTTATTTATTTCTGTGATGAAGCTGCTAGAATTGCCAAACCCGATATTAAAGATAAGAATACGCCCGTTGTTGGCATGCTTGTTGTCTCGGTTAAAATAGGAGATCATTGCTATCATGGTTTATGTGATTTGGGTGCTAGTTTGAGTGCTATTCCTTTTACCTTGTATCAAGAAATTATGAATGATATAACAACCGCTGAAATAGAATATATTGATGTCACTATTAAACTTGCAAACAGAGACACCATCACACCACTTGGGATAGTTAGAGATGTTGAAGTCTTGCGTGTGAAAATAAACTACCCTACCGATTTTCTAGTTCTCGGTTCTCCACAAAATGATTTTTGTCCCATAATATTTGGTAGACCTTTCTTGAACACTGTCAATGCTAAGATAGATTGCCATAAAGAAACTGTGAGTGTGAATTTTGGTGATGTGTCTCATGAGTTTAATTTATCTAAGTTCCGTAGACATCCTCATGATAAAGAATTGCGTAGTACGGATGAAATAATTGGTCTTGCTGCTATTGCCATACCTCCTACTGATCCTTTAGAACAATATTTGCTAGACCATGAAAATGATATGCACTTGTAGGAAAGAAATGAAATAGATAAAATATTCTTTGAGCAACAACCTATTCTGAAACACAATTTAACTGTTGAAACTCTAGGAGGCCCTCCTCCACCTAAAGGTGATCCTTTGTTTGAATTAAAGCAATTGCCTGACACTTTGAAACATGCTTATATTGATGAGAAAAAGATATATCCTCTTATTATTATTAGTGCTAACCTTACAGAGCATGAAGAAAATAGATCATTAAAAACTCTAAGGAAGCACCATGCTGCTATTGGATATACTCTTGATGATCTTAAGGGTATTAGTCCCACTCTTTGTCAGCACAAGACTAATATGAACCTGGTGCTAAACCCGTCATTGATCACCAACGACGATTGAATCCTAAGATGAAAAAGTGGTAAGAACTGAAATACTGAAGCTTCTGGAAGGAGGTATAATGTATCCCATAGCTGATAGTAGATGGGTAAGTCATGTTCATTGTGTCCCTGAGAAAGGAGGCATTACTGTTGTTCCTAATGATAAAAATGAACTTATCCCAAAGAATTTTTAGTGGCTATAAAATGGTAATTGATTTTAGAAAATTAAATAAAGCCACTAGAAAAGATCATTACCCTTTGCCTTTTATTGATCGAATGTGAGAAAGGTTGTCAAAGCACACACACTTTGGCTTTCTTGATGGATATTTCGGTTTCTCTCAAATACATGTATCACAACCAGATCAAGATAAACCACCTTTACTTGCCTTTTGGAGCTTATGCTTATAGGCATATGCCTTTTGGTTTATGCAATGCACCTGTTACCTTTCAAAGATGTATGACTGCTATATTCTCTGACTTTTGTGAAAAGATTGTTGGGGTTTTCATGGATGATTTTTCCGTTTATGGAACTTCTTTTGATGATTGCTTAAGTAACCTTGATCGAGTTTTATAGAGATGTGAACAAACTAAACTTGTCTTGAATTGGTAGAAGTGCCACTTTATGGTGAATGAAGGTATTGTCTTGGGGCATAAAATTTCTGAGCGAGGTATTGAGGTGGACAAAGCTAAAGTTGATGCAATTGAGAAAATGCCATGACCCAAAGATACTAAAGGTATTCGAAGTTTCCTTGGTCATGCTGGTTTTTATAGGAGGTTTATTAAAGACTTCTCTAAAATTTCTAGGCCTCTTACTAATCTCTTGCAAAAGTATGTTCCATTTGTTTTAGATGATGATTGTGTAGAAGCCTTCAAAACACTTAAGAAAGCCTTAACTTCTGCACCCATTGTTCAGCCACATGATTGGAACTTACCTTTTGAAATTATGTGTGATGCTAGTGACTATGCTATTGGTGTTGTTCTAGGACACGGGGTTGATTAAAAAATTAAATGGGATCCATTATGATTGTAAAACTCTACATAGTGCCCAAAGAAATTATGCTACTATTGAAAAGAATTTCTAGCATTGTGTTTGCTTGTGATAAATTCAGATCTTACATTGTCGATTCTAACGTAATTGTTCACACAGCTTATGCTGCTATTAAATACCTTGTGGAAAACAAAGATGCTAAACCTAGACTTATTAGGTGGGTTCTTTTGCTACAAGAATTTTACTTGCATATTACTGATAGGAAGGGAGCTGAGAATCCCATAGTTGATAACTTGTCTAAGTTAGAAAATATTCTTGATGACCCATTGCCTATTGATGATAGTTTTCCAGATGAACAACTAGCTGTCATAAATGCTTCTCATAATACTCCTTGGTATGCTGACTATGCTAATTATATTGTTGCTAAATTCATACCACCCAGTTTCACATATCAAGAAAAGATTCTTCTTTCACTTACTACATTACTTTTGGGATGACCCATATCTTTATAAAGGAGTAGATGGTATTATTAGACGTTGTATACCTGAGCATGAACAGGAACAAATCCTATAGAAATGCCACTCTGAAGCCTACGGAGGGCATCACGCGGGAGATAGAACTGCACACAAGGTTTTACAATCTGGTTTTTATTGGCCTACTCTTTTTAAGGATGATCGTTTATCTTATCTTGTGATGAATGTCAAAGAATTAACAATATTGGTAGACGTCAAGAAATGCCTATGAATTATTCACTTGTTATTGAACCATTTGACGTTTGGGGCTTTGATTATATGGGACCTTTTCCTTACTCTAATGGGTATACTCATATTTTGGTTGTTGTTGATTATGTCACTAAGTGGGAAGAAGCTATTCCAACTAGCAGTGCTGATCATAACACCTCCATTAAAATGTTGAAAGAAGTTATTTGACCAAGGTTTGGAGTTCCTATATATTTAATGACTGATGGTAGTTCGCATTTTATTCATGGTGCTTTTCGTAAGTTGCTTGCTAAATACGATGTAAACAATAGAATTGCATCTCCTTATCACCCTTAGTCTAGTGGTCAAGTTGAGTTGAGGAATAGAGAAATAAAATTAATATTGAAAAACAGTATCAATAGGTCTCAAAAGAATTGGTCTAAGAAACTTGATTATGCACTTTGGGCCTATAGAACAGCTTATAAAAATCCTACGGGTATGTCTCCGTATAAAATAGTTTATGGAAAAGCTTGTCATTAATTTGCCTCTTGAATTAGAACATAAAGCATATTGGGCAATTAAAGAACTCAATTATAACTTCAAACTTGCTGAGAGAAGAGGTTATTTGATATTAGCTCATTAGATGAATGGAGAACCCAAGCTTATGAAAATTCCAAACTATTCAAAGAAAAAGTTAAAAGATGGCATGACAAAAGAATCCAAAAGGTAAAATTCAAAGTGGATGAGTATGCTATTGTACAATTCTCTCCAAATGGGAAGGACCATATATCATTGAAGAAGTTTATTGCTTTGGAGCTGTTAAGATCAACAATGTCGAAGGCACAGATCCAAAGGTGGTCAATGGACAAAGAATTAAGCACTATATTTCAGGTACACCTATTAATGTTGAAACTGACATTACTCAAACCATGAAACCAAAGGAATACATAAAAGAGATCTTCCAGAACACTCCAGAATCCTGAAAAGGAAGAGGTTCGTGATACGGTAAGTAAACAGACTCCAAAATTTCGCAAAAATATTTTCTATCAGTTTTGGAATATTAGAAAAAAAATAAGAAACACCTGAGAAGGCAACCGAGGTGACCACTAGGCACTAGGGCACGTCTACCTCTCGGGAACCTTCCTGACTCTGTTTTCCTCTGGTATACTTGTTTCCCAAGATAAAAATTCTTTATATATACCCCCGGATGATTTGACCACCGAATCACGAAAATATATATCCTCTGTTCTTGTTTCGTGCTATATTTCTGACAGATCTAGATCACCATGGCTTCACCAAGCTCTTCCAAGGACAATTTCTATGATAAGGTCATCAACTCCTACCTACCAGAGGTGATGAAGCACCCTCAAGCCATTGAGATGCGTGAGGGGGTGCTCTACATCTGGGGTGTTCAAGGGCCCAGGAAGACATAAAGCATGGAGGCCAGACTCAAAGAGGTGGATCAAGGCATCTTTGAGTGCCAAGGGATGGTGGAGCGTGGACTTAGTGCCAATCACTCCATGATCACGGAATTCACATGTGACCACAAGGTGGATGGCCAATCCATGAAGGACATCGTCTTCAACTTCAACGAATAAATCAATTATCTCCAAGGCCAAATTTATGATCTATAAAATCAAAATTTTGAGTATGAGCCAATATTCAAGGTATGAGTTTAGCTGCAAGTTTCAGGGCTCCGGAGACTCGTGCATCCTTTTATGATGGTGAACCTATGTCGTGGAAGCCGGGGGGACAAGCCCATGCTACTTCTTGAGCTTGCGTTGATTTTTTTCCTTGAAGAGGAAAGTGTGATGCAGCAAAGTAGAGATAAGTATTTCCCTCAATTAAGAACCTCATGTAGGAGGTACAAGCAAGTCCCGAATATATGCACCTGCACAAACTAACAAACACTTGCACACAACATGAAAAGGGAGTTGTCAATCCCGTCACGGCCACTTGCAAGAGTGAGATCTAATAGAGATAGATATAAAAGATAATTAAAAGGCAAAATAAAGTAAATATAAATAAATTGCAACAAGGTATTTTTTGGGTTTTTGATTTTATGGATCTGAAAATATATGATCGAAAATAAACCCAGGGGCCATAGGTTTCACTAGAGGCTTCTCTCTGGAAGAAAGCATACGGTGGGTAAACAAATTACTGTTGAGCAATTGATAGAAAAGCGCAAAGTTATGACGATATCTAAGGCAATGATCATGAATATAGGCATAATGTTCGTGACAAGTAGAACAAAACGGTTCTGCATCTACTAATATTGCTCCACACATCGACCGACTCATGCCTGCATCTAGAGTATTAAGTACATAAGAATAGAGTAACGCCTTAAGAAAGATGAAATGATGTAGACGTATATATCCAATCAATATGGTAAAAAACATCTTGTAATCCTTAATGGCAACAATACAATATGTGCCTCGCTACCCCTACTGTCACTGGGTGAGGACACCGCAAGATTGAACCCATCACAAAGCACCTCTCCCATTGCAACAAAAACCAATCTAGTAGGCCAAACCAAATCAATTGATGAGAGAGAAATACAAACCTATCTTAATCATGCATAAAAGAGTTCAGAGAATACTCAAATAATAGTCATAGATAATCTGATCATAAATCCACAATTCATCGGATCTCAACAAACGTACCGCAAAAGAAGATTACATCGAATAGAGCTCCAAGAACATCAAGGAGAACATTGTATTGAAGATCAAAGAGAGAGAAGGATCCATCTAGCTACTAGCTATGGACCCATAGGTCTATCGTAAACTACTCACACATCATCAAAAGGGCAGCAAGGTTGATGTAGAGGCCCTCCATGATCGAATCCCCCTCCGGCGTAGTGCCGGAATAGGCCTTGAGATGGGAACTCACAAGAACATAAGCTTGCGGCAGCGGAAAAGTTTTTTTGGTGTGCCCTCTGATGTAGGGGGATATTTGGGAATTTATAGTGCTGGGATTAGGGTTAGGAGAGCCACGGGGGGGGGGGGGGCACAAGCCCCCTGGCCGCGCCCCCTAGGTCATGGGGGAGCCACGGGAGTAGGAATGGATCAACTTTTCAATACTTATTGAATGGCGCCTTTGGGTACCACCGATTTTCGTAAATTAGGTTAAGCAACCACAGAATCTACCCTGTTAGAGCATTAAGAAAGCATATATGCCCTGAAGAACAATGTCCACATCTTGTTGAGACTTGATAGTTGAAACTTAGAACAAAAAAAGATATAGTAAAAATAAAATCAAAAGGCTATGAAGGACACATCAATTGACCTATCTAAGAATGTTGACATTTTGCCCATACATTTCTCTTGCAGCCACAAGAGATCATCAACAGTTAAGTATACAGCTGAAGAATTTGTATTTGACTGGAACGATAATAAAGCAATAAGTGGAGATGCAAAATTACCAGCAGTGGTGAGGTGATACGTTTCTCACAGCCAGGACAACACCATCCTTAGTCTTCAAGGCGCTAGTAGTGGAACCAAACTACAATCCATAGCAGAAAGATCAACATCATAAACGTGGCTTACATGTAGCGAGGGGCGCACAAATCTCAGCACCAAAATCTAAAGGTCTGCAGTCCCATCCTAATTGTCCAACATTAGGCTCCACAAATCTGGGTGTTGAGAAAACTGTATATCAACCTGGGTGTCCATGAGATAGACCTGGGCAAAGCAACTGACAAAAATTAGTATACTGTTAAACCAAAACTTTTGACAGAGAATTATTATTGACACAAAGAAGAATTTCATTGGAGGCCAAGGTGCAATGAAAACACCAATATTGTTATTTGCTGCAAACAAAAATCAAAATTTTCGAAGCTGCAGATTATTACACTATCTCATTATCTTTGTGTGCCTCTAAATCTCCAAAGCTGCAGATTGCTACACTTTCATTATTTCATTTTAGAGCCTCAATCATGTTGAGTGTATTAGCCTCCCCCTCCAGGTCAGGGAGCAGCTTATTCGGTGGTAAAATTGTGTGCCTCTCCCCCTCCCTCTCAGCTTTTGTAGATGGAAGGAAGTTACTTCTAAAGCTTGCTGTGGTATGTCGAATTGCATAAATTTCAAACAAGACCATATACCAACATATATTGCGAAAATGTGACTTGAATGTCACACACACACACCAAAAAACGTCCAGCATTAATTCAGATAGGAACATGTACAGATATATGCAGGAAATTAAATTCATTATTACCGATCAGTATTAAGCGAGGCATTGTCAGAACTAAGAAATACTACCTCAGTTTAGCCTACAAAAAACGCATTATATTTTGAAATGGAGGTAGTATATCTGAACTTATCAGAACCTTAACAATACACTAAAGCCGAAGGAGATTTTTTTACCGAATGTAAGCATTGATATTTGATCCTAATAGCAACAAAGATGAGTACATCTAACTTAGACAAGTTCTGCTGCAAATAAAAATGCACACTGGTATACTGTATCAAACAGCCACTTCTTAGTGAAGAACATACACAACGTCAATTATTAGTTTGCAACTATGCCAGGGAGTAAAGTGGTAAATAATATCAAAAAATATAGAGATATGCCAGATTTATAACAACAGAAAGGAGAAGAACACTAATATGCTTTATTCATCACTGGCATGGTCTAATTTTTTGTTAGGGACTAAACGTGAACTACCACACAACTTGTCTTCTTCTGCAGACATATCTTTTAGGAAGATATGTTTTATTTTAGTGTTTTTAAACCATATATACGACAAATACAAATAAATTTTTTGTATCAATAAGAAAACACTTACACAAATTCAGGATTTTCTACAGTTCTTGGCTGCTTGCCTTCACTTCCGAAGTGCCAATGGCGCTGCTTCTGCTAGCCAAGAGGGATGGTCGTGGTGATTCAGATGGTGGACTTCCCTGGATGTTAGGTGCGTGTGTGCACCTGCAAGATGAAGGAAATCAATCACGCAAGCACGCAGCCCATCACCTAGCAACCACGTATGTACTCCGGAAACAACAAGCACGCATGTACTACGGCAGCAGCAAGCACACATGTAGTATGTCAGTAGGAAGCAAGCGCCCAGCGAACAAGACGACCACGACAAGCAGCAGCACGAGAGGACCTAGAGGTGAGCAGTGGTTGGGACGAAGTTACCTTGCTGGCAAGTGGCAACGGGCGGCGGCGACAAAGCGACTCCACGCAGCGGCAAGGCAATTCCATGCGGCGGCGGCATGCTCATGTGGTCACCATCGATCCAATCTGCTTGCTCTAAAAAATCAGCATCGAGGAGAAGGGAGAGAGGAGCGAATCTAGGTGGGGATAGAGGAGGGAGAGAGGAGCGAATCTAGGTGGGGATCAAGGAGGAGCGAGAGAGGAGCCGGTCGAGGAGGAGTGACAAGACGAGGGGGTGGCGGCGGAGGGGGAGAGAGATTGGGGAAGAAGTGTCTTAGGGTTAGGTTTTATATACGAGGATGGGTTTGGGCGGGCTTTTGTGGGCTTGCGGGCTGTACTAGGTCACCCATGACAGTTTTTGAATTTGTTATGAGAAATCCGTCATGTATTAACATATTTCTTGTAGTGCCCTAGGGCTTGTGCCCCCCTCATGGGTCTTCTGGACTCTTCCCGAAGCTTCGTAGGTGTCTTGTTTTCCAAGAAAAATCATCATAAAGTTTTGTTCTGTTTGGTATTGATTTTCTCTAGAAGTCAAAAACAAGGAAAAAACTGTAACTCGCACTGGGCACTAGGTTAATAGGTTAGTCCAAAAATGATATAAAATAGCATATATATGCACATAAAACATCCAAGATAGATAATATAATAGAATGGAACAACCAAAACTTATAGATACGTTGGACACATATCAAGCATCCCCAAGCTTAATTCCTGCTCATCCTCGAGTAGGTAAATGATAAAAATGGATTTTTTATGTGGAGTGCTACCTAACATATTTATCAATGCAATTCTTATTATTGAGGCAAGAATGTTCAGATCCATAAGATTCAAAACAAAATTTTAATATTGACATAAAACAATAATACATCAAGCATACTAATAAAGCAATCATGTATTCTCAAATTTCATGGCTAAAGAAATTTATCCCTACAAAATCATATAATCTTGTCATGCTCTATCTTCATCACACAAAGTATTTATCATGCACAACCCCGATGACAAGCCAAGCAATTGTTTCATACTTTTAATTTTATCAAGCCTTCTTGTAGGATCCAAAATATGTCTAGAGGGGGGGTGATTAGACTACTTGACCAAATAAAAGTCTATCCTTTTCCCAATTTTAGTCTTTGGCAGATTTTAGCTATCTTAGCATAAGTCAAGCAATCTTAACACAATTCAAGCAAGCATGCAAAGAGTCTATGAGCAGCAGAAAGTAAAGCATGCAACTTGCAAGAATGTAGAGGGAAGGGTTTGGAGAATTCAAACGCAATTGGAGACACAGATGTTTTTGTCGTGGTTCCGATAGGTGGTGCTATCGTACATCCATGTTGATGGAGACTTCAACCCACGGAGGGTAACGGTTGCGCAAGTCCACGGAGGGCTCCACCCACGAAGGGTCCACGAAGAAGCAACCTTGTCTATCCCATCATGGCCATCGCCCACGAAGGACTTGCCTCACTAGCGGTTGATCTTCACGAAGTAGGCGACCTCCTTGCCCTTACAAACTCCTTGGTTCAACTCCACAATCTTTGTCGGAGGCTCCCAAGTGACACCTAGCCAATCTAGGAGACACCACTCTCCAAGAAGTAACAAATGGTTTGTTGATGATGAACTCCTTGCTCTTGTGCTTCAAATGATAGTCTCCCCAACACTCAACTCTCTCTCACAGGATATGGATTTGGTGGAAAGAAGGTTTGAGTGGAAAGCAACTTGGGGAAGGCTAGAGATCAAGATTCATATGGTAGGAATGGAATATCTTGGCCTCAACACATGAGTAGGTGGTTCTCTCTCAGAAAATGTGTATTGGAAGTGTAGGTATGTTCTGATGGCTCTCTCCATGAATGAAGAGTGGGTGGAGGGGTATATATAGCCTCCACACAAAAACTAACCGTTACACACAATTTACCAATCTCAGTGAGACCGAAGTGAAAAACTCGGTAGGACCGATTTAGCAAACCTAGTGACCGTTAAGATTTTCGGTGGGACTGAGATGCAACTCGGTAGGACCGATATGGTTAGGGTTAGGGCATAACGTAAACTCGGTGTGACCGATTACACAAACTCGGTGGGACCGATTTTGGTAATAAGCTAACCAGAGAGTTGGTCAGGTAAACTCGGTGGGACCGATCGCTCATTTTGGTGGGACCGAAATGTTACGAAAGAGAAACAGAGAGTTTACATTGCAATCTCGGTGGGACCGATCGCTCATCTCGGTAGGACCAAAACGTTACGAAGGGAAACAGAGAGATTACAACCCCATCTCGGTGTGACCGAAATCCCTATCGGTGAGACCGATTTGCCTAGGGTTTGTGGCAGTGGCTATGACATTTGAAACTCGGTGGCGCCGGATAGAAAGAATCGGTAGGGCCGAGTTTGACTTTTGGTTTAGGTCATATGTGTATGTGGGAAGGTATTTGAGGGTTTTGGAGCATATCACTAAGCACTATGAAGCAAGCAAGCCATTAAGCAACACCTCATCCCTCCTTGATAGTATTGGCTTTTCCTATAGACTCAATGTGATCTTGGATCACTAAAATATAAAATGTAGAGTCTTGAGCTTCGAGCTTGAGCCAATCTTTTTATCCTTAATATTTTGAGGGGTCCACATTCCTCATCCATGCCATGCCATTCATTGAGCTTTTCCTGAAATATTAATCTTGGAATAGCATTAGCTCAATGAGCTATATGTTGTTACGAATTACCAAAACCACCTAGAGATAGTTGCAAGTTCAATCTCCCCCTTTTTGGTAATTGATGACAACATATAGATCAAAGCTTCGACAAATGATAATAAGAGTGAAAAACATTGTCGCTTTGAGAAGTATGTGAAAGGCAAGAGCTCCCCCTAATTTTGTGCATAGTTTATGGTTTGCTTTGGACTGCAAATGCACAAAGAGTTAGGCTCATGGGTTACTCTTCCATGTCACATACATCTTGGTGGAGCGCTCAAAATGATAATAATTAAATGCATGCACTCATCACCAAGCAAAGTGAATGATTATATAGGGATAAAAAGATAATTTCATCCGATAAGCATTAATGTAGCATATGATCAAACACATGATCATCCAAGTATCACGCAGACAGAAAGTATCTCAAACAAGCAAAGCAAATAAAGTTCAACCACCAAAGCAAGAGAGAATAAAAAGCAACGCTCTCTCTCGAAGCCTATGATATATACATTTTTCTCCCCCTTTGGCAACAAGTTACCAAAAAGTTCCTAGAAAATGCATAGCACTAAATCGTCTCTCAGGCTTGGTCTTCAGGTTGTGGTGTCTGGATAACTCCAAGAACGAAGGCTTCAGTCAAAGTAGATGGAGCTAATGGAGTAAGTGCTGGAGCTAGTGGCACTGAAGCTGTAGCTGGTGCAGATGACGTGGCTCTGGTGTCTGAACATGCACTGCAGCAGACCTCTGAGCTCTAGGCACTCTGGCAAATGCATCTGTGGTTGTCTTGCCCTTCCTCTCCTGCATATCATCTTGAAGTTGCTCCACAACAGACTGGATTTCAGTTACCTTCACATCCAAGTCATAGAACTTTTGCTCCATGATTCTTTCCAAGCTCTCCTGGTTTTGAGTCAGGGTGGCCAGTCCCTTCTCAATCCTCAGAGTGGATGCAATCAGGTAGCCAAGCTGATCTTGCTTGCCATTCAGGAGATACTGAGATGCTTCTTCAGTAGTTGGCATCCTTGCAGCCTTTTCAGCTTTTGCCTTCTCCTTCTTGGCTTGTGCGTGCACAGAAGATGGTTCATCCTCATTCATAACCACAGTGTTGTCCTTGAAGTCTGGATAGATAGGCATGTGCTCCTTATCCAGCAGATATGTACCAGTGCCCATCTTGGAATTGATCAGCTCCTGGATCTGTGGGGCATACCCACAACTCCTCTTCTGATCTGAAGCTGTCCTCTTGATAGTTTCAACTATTAGGCTCGTGACTTTGAACTTCTGTGGGACATCAAAGATGTGAAGCAAGTTAATTGCATGGCCTCTGATCATCTTGTGATCACTTGAATTTGGCAAGAGAGTGTGCCTGAGGATCCAGTTGATGGTTGGCAAGCCTGACAGAAGGTAATGTACAGATCCAAACTTATGTGTCTCAAGAGCAGCATCTGGGATCTCCTTGTACATGTGTGCCATGGTGTTGTGATCCTTCTTCTTGTTGGCATAGACATCCAAGTCATCTTCACTCTCTTTTGGGGCATTGATCAACTTCGCCCATTCAGCAACCGTGGACTGGTACCTCGTACCTTCAGACATCCAGACAATCCTTCCATCTGGGTAGAAATGAGCTGTGGAGTAGAAATGCATGATGAGCTCATCATTCCATTTTGTGAGCTTCTGAGCCACAAACTCATCGACTCCACAAGCCTTGAAACTGTCATGTACACCTGGATAGTGATCCTCATTCTCCTTGATGTAGTCCCAGTCGACCCATCTCATGTCACACACTATGGGCTTCTTGTCAAGCAACACTGTCTCATAGAAGTCATGTTGTTCCTTTGTATGGAACCTGCAGTCCACAGCAGTCCTCCTCCTGGTGGCATATGGATCTGACTCTCTCCATAGCCTCAGACCTGAGTCCTTCCTGATCTTCATGTTCTCAGCAACTGGATGAGCATCATTGTGATCTGGGATTTTTGGCTTCAGCTTCCTCAAGACATGTGACTCATCATCTTCTTCTTCCATTTCAGCTTCAGGCACTGGGGCCTTGTTCTTTTCCTCAGCAGGGATGTTCTTGGTGCTCCTCTTCGGTTTTGGCTTTGGAGCTGGAGCAGTAGCCTTTGGAGCAGTCTTAGGCATCACCCATAAGCTTCTGAGCTTTGGGTGCTGGTGCAGCATCTTCTTCCTCTTCCTCTTCAGAATCTCTTATGATTGAGGATCTCCCAAGCACTCTAGCAGTGGTATTTTTAACCCTCTCCTTCCTCTTCTTCCCTTCTGCAACAGCCTCTTTGGGTTCAGATTCCAAAGGGACTTGAGTAGATGATCTGGCCTTAGACATTGGAATTCTCTTTGCAGGAACTTTGGTTTTCATGCCAGGCTTAGTGGCAGCAGCAGTGCTATATTCCTTCTTAACCACTTTCTTCTTGGAAGTGGCCTCATCCTCAACTGCCACATAGTCTTCATCCTCAGATTCATAGGTCTTCTTCTTTATGGCCCTGGTGGAAGCTTTGGGTAAGTTGCTTGGGGTGCTCCTGCTACCATCATCTGAGCCCATCATCTGAACTGCTAGAGGGACTAGTGCCCTCACTCAGGTGAACCTGCTCCTCTGACCTGTTCTGGCTGTCACTCTGATCAGACATATTGCAAACACTGACAGCAGACCCTGTGAATAGATATAGATGAGATAGAGTGGATGAGCATCACAAAATGCAGAGGTTTTTGCAAAAGAATGAGTTCAAAAACTTAGTTTTAGTTTTCCACAGAAAGCATTTCGGATCAACCGATTTGTAAACTCGGTGATACCGAAGCAGCTGTTGGAACCTAAACTAGTGAACTCGGTCAGACCGAGTCACAGTTCGGTGGCACCGAGACTGCTAGGGTTTCACAAAGTCCTGAACTCGGTCACACCGATTTGCAATTCTCGGTCAGACCGAAAATTACATGTGCAATGGCCTGAGCCGAATCGGTGGTACCGAGTTCCACAACTCGGTGGGTCCGAGATGGTTTCGGCGGAAACCTAACCCTAAATTTCAATTCACGACTAAACTAGGAGTTTTGACTGGTAAGAATGTCAATCGTGCAAGATACATGCGACACCACAATGTGCTAGAAGCAGATAGGATAGCACCAGTGATCGAGTTCATACCCTAGTCGGCGATGAACTCACTAGGTCGGCAAAACGGCGGGGTTTGATCCCGTTGACGCGGCGGACACCAGCGGCAAAGGCGGCTGGCGACGAGGGAGGATGCCGAAACCCTGAGGCAGAGCGGCCTAAGCGCGGTCGAGGAGGTTTGGAAAGTTTTCCAAAATTTGACCCGTGGGTATATATAGCCCGACCCTGTCGGTGTGCCTGTCGGTGTGTAGCGACCTGACCCGAATGGATCTAGTCTCTGTGCTTAAGTGTCATCCCTGGATAGGTATGCTGACACACATAGTACTCGAAGGATTTATAACAGAGGTAAATCACATGTGTAAAGTAACATAAATACTATTACCTCAATCCATATAGCGGAAGCAACAAGGTTGTGGATTCCCATCAACACCAACGGCAAAGTTGAGTGTAGAAATCGTAACCCTAACGTATCACTTACTCGTCGTAAGAAACCTGCAACATGAGGCGTTGCAGCCCGAAACGGGTCAGTACATTGAATGTACTGGCAAATTCACACCATAGAGAATGATGAATAAAGACTATCACTACATGCATATTTGGCTGGTGGAAAAGCTCTATGGTTATAAGGTTTTTGCGTAAAGCCAATTTTTCCCTACTGCAAAGGAATACATTTTAATTAACTATCATGGTGGTTGTTGAACATTGAGAATGGTTGACAGCATTCTCAATCCCAATTAAGTAACATCATTAAACCCAACAACGTTAATTAAAGTAACGTGATGAGATCAACAAGATAATCCAAGTACTAGATACTCAAGATGTCCATAACCGGGGACATGGCTAATTATGATTAGTTTATACACTCTGCAGAGGTTTGCGACCTTTTCCGCACAAGACTCGATCGCCTCCGTTTGTTTTCTCGCACTACATGGTGTTTGAGAAGACGGATGACCGAGACATAGTCTTTCAGAAGCGCTAGCACCTTACGATCGGGTAGACCGTACCACCTACATCCCCTACATCTGCTAGTCTACCACTGTAAGAGTTCGCACAACTTAATCAACTATGCTAGAGCCCGCAATGGCTTGCGGCTGCACACGGAAGTTTCTAGTATGAATAATCTCATGATCCCTTTGAGTCTGGGTAGCAGTCCAAAAGAAAACAGGCAAGTCCTGGATTACCCAGGTGTCTAGACAGGCAATCCTAGAATAACCAGGTGCCTCAATCCACCCAGATGTGTGTTTAAGTTGCCACCTTAAGTAAACCATTAATTAACAATCTCACATCTGTCATGGATACTCTCAAAAACCCAATCCATGTCTACGAGCATAGCATGGCACTATAAGCATAACATAATAGTAACTCCCAAGGTTTGAATGCAGGGTAATAGGTTCCTACCTCATCAACTACTTCCCAATACCCCCAATTTAATTAGATCCTAATCATGCAATATTTGAGGTTTGATCTAATGCAACAAAAACTGGGTATGAAAGAGGTATGATCAAGGTGTGAACTTGCCTGCAATGTTGATGAAGATGATTCGCACTCCAAACTCTTGATAGCTCTACTCGTCACACTCCGGTCAATCTATCGTAAGCAAGCAATAGTAACCACACATAAGCAATCACTCAAAGACCAGAAAGATCAAAGAAGTCGATTCGGAAAACATCAAAACCAAGCAAATAACTCTTGCAACATAAAACAATTTCTAACAATACCAAAATTATGTGAATTTGGCCTTATCAGAAGGTTTAGGTCAAGACCTTCGATTTGCAAAAAGAATCAACTCAAACGGAGCCACGAAACTCAAGTTATGATCAAACGAAGTTTAAATCCAAATCTGCTCTAATTCAAATTTTAAACTTTTCAAAAACATGTTTGAGTTGGATTACTGGATATAGGTGATCGTAACGAAGACGTGAGCATTGGTTTCGTTGGATTTGGACAAACGGTGTAAAAGTTATGACCGTTTGAAGAACAGGGACTATTCGGTAAAAACATTAATTACGAAGAGGTCCCTATCCTAAATAAAACAGGAAAAAGAAAAACTTAACCGACGAACGTCCACTATAGAAACATAAGTGACGAATTCGTCCACTACAAGGCCTAAACAGAAAACGTTCGCTAAGTAAATTAACTAAATAAATAAAAAAATGGGTTTTTAAACGGAAACCGAACCCTAAAAAAACCGGTGAACCGGGCGGTTTTATTACCGGTTCGGGGGAACAAAACCCGACGGCGGCGGCGGCGTTCGTCGGCGTCCGAAAAGACTGCGGCGGCGGCGGCTCGGGCTTGACCGGAGCGGCGGCTCTGGTGGCCTACGGCGAGGGCGGAGTGGACGAGGAGGGGCGGCGCTGGCCGGCGGGTGTGGTGGTGGCGAAGGCGCGGCAGCAGCGAGCGGCGCTGGGCGGCGGTGTGCAGCGGCGAGGTGGCGGCGCAGATCCGGCGGGGCACGAGATGCGACGCGGGGCGGCGAGGGGAGAGAGAGAGGCGGGGCCGGGCGAAGTATATAAGGAGGGGGGCAGAGGCTTGCGTGGAGGAGGGGGAAGAGGAGGTCGGCGGCGACACGGAGGCGGCGGCGTGGCGTGGTGGCTCGAGACTCCGTCCCGAGCTGGGAGACGGGCGAGGCGCGGCGTCGGGCCGGCTGGGCCGTGGCCTGGCTAGCTGGGACGGCCCGGTCCGGTCGGTCTAGAAGTGTTTTTTTCAACATATTTTTTTTAAACGCAAACAAACAAAAATAATAAAACAAAATAAATACTAATATTATATAGGCATATAATGTATCAAAATTTTCAGAAAAAGATTTTCTACAAGGTGAACATTTTTGTAGCATTAAATAAAATACACACAAATTCAAATAAAGCAAAGAGTGCTACTGGTCTAATAAAAACTCAATAAAAATCATTTTAAAAATACCAAAATGATTTCAAATTAATTCTTCTCCAATTTTTTTATTGTAGGGAATCATGTTACCCTAATTTCCATATATTTTATTTTTGGAGAAAAATAATTTGAATAAAACTGAAATATCTCCAAATTGAAAATAAATTCAAATGAACTTTGAATTTAATTCTTTGAACTCCCAACTCATATTTCGTATAATTTGAAGAAGTCATTTTATCTTCGCTCGTGAAAATCATTGAGTTGCATAAAGTTGCAGAATTGGAAATATTTTCCAAATGAAATTCAAATATTTTCAAACACCCCATTTCATTTAAATAAATGGAAGAAGTCATGTCATCTTCTCTCCACGGTTTTGTGATGAAAAGAATTTGAATTCATGGAGATCAGAAAGCAAATATGAAAGTTTGGGAAAGTCCTTTTATTCCCTCTCATTTAACTTTCAAAAGTTTCGAATTCACTCACTTTCAGACAATCAATCAAACAATTAATCAAATCTATCTATTTATTATAACATTCCAAAATTTAGAATTTTGGGATGTTACACGGTGTGACCGAGTGGAACAACTCGGTGGCACCGAGATGCATAACTGCAAGCAGTTACTGCAACTCGGTGTGACCGAAAAGTTCAAATTGGTTGCACCGAGATTGAAAACCTAGATCGACTTAGTGATCTCGGTATGACCGAAATGGGTGAATTGGTCAGACCGAAACGCACAAAGAAGTTTTGGAAGTTTAAGTATATGATGAATCGGGGACTCCGAGTGCTCCTCACACAGAGTGGTTCGAATCTAACTTGATCAAATTTTGTGATGCAGCATGAATAGAGTTTGAGACGAGAAAAGCATAGATAGCAAGCGAAGGTTCTTAGGTATTCTTGTCCATCCACTTGGCCAAAAGAAAAGGAAGCCAATCAATCAAAACAACAAGTGGATGTCCTCAAATGAGTAAATTATGCAACCAACATGCTCACACAATAAAATGGCAAATGAAATATGTGGAAAATCATGCACAAACAATTCTAGCATCTATCAAGCAATTGGCGATGACTAGGTCATCTATATATGAGTATATTGACTTAGGAGTCAAATCAGAACATTTGATCATAGGTCATACTCATCGTTTAAGCACAAGTGGGGTTACCACTTTTACATAAAGCGTTGTTGTGTTCACACCATTAGAGTTGTTTTAACTCAATTGTTAGAGTAAAGCTCCCCCTAGATGTGAGACCCCCCCCCTAAGAGGGGTGAACTAACCTTGGGTTTTGTCGATGATGACTTCATGTAGGTGTTGAAGATGTGGATGCTCTAAGTTGATGTAGATCATTTGGAGCTATCCTTTGGAGTGAGTTGCACTGTCAATACCTACAAGGGTTAGTCCCACAAGGAACAAACAAGGATATCCATAGACACAGAATGATGCACACACAGGATGATGTCTATGAAAGCTTTAGGTTACTTTGTCCCTTGTCTTACCAACAAGAGAGTTTGTGACTCCTTGAACTAGTGCAAGATGTGGAAGTTTATTGCACTTGTTCTTGCCAAAATAATAAGAGTGAACTATGTTGGCAGAGTCACCCTCAAGAACTCTTCTAGTTCTTCTTCTTCAGGATCCACACCATCTTGATGGGAATCCTCGGAGTTGTAGTTGTACTTGATGAAGTGGAGCTTGATGTAGTCTTGGGAACCCACTTGACCAAGGCCTTAGGAGCTTCTTCAAATGCATCAATTTCCTATTGAAGCTTGTCCTTGCCTTTTTGCTTGTGGTCTTGTGGTGGAAGATCATCTTGAGCTTGTGTCCCTTTGGATGAAGTAGGATCATAATTCTCTTGTTGAGGAACAAACTTCGTCTTGGGGTATTGATCTTCTTCCCACTCAACTCCATTGGCATTGAACTTTCGTTCAAAACCAATACCTTGATTCTTCCAGAGCCTTCCTTGCTTGCGTACAATTTCTTCGAATTGCTTACTCCCGGCAAGGCTCTTGTAAACACCTTTCTCTATAATTCCCTTCAATAAGCTATTTTCTTGCTCAAGTGTAACTTGGCTAAGAGAATCATTAGTGGAATCAAGAGAACTACTAGAAGCAACAATATTGGATTTGGCATGATTATTGTTACTACTAGAAGAAGAATCCTTCTTTCTCTTGTTACTAGACTTGACTTGAGGCATGTAAGTGGATAAGAGTAAACTCTTGGCAATGTAAGAAGAACTTTTCTTGCGAAGATCATCATTGATTACTTTTAAGAACTCATGCTCTTGCTCAAGATTGAGCTTCTCAAAACGTAATTTCTCATGAGTCCTTAAAAGTTCTCGATGATCTCCTAAGATAGTTTCATGAGCTAACTTAAGAGTGTTTAGTTCTTTAGTTAGAGACTCAATCTTCTCCTTATCATTGTCATTCATTTCGTTATAGTATTCATCACCAAAGTTGTCAACAAGTAACTCATCATCACCTAACAAGTCATCTTCATCACTATTGAAATCAACATACACGGGATGTGATACCATTGGACCTTTGGCCATGAAGCATCTTCCAATTCCTTCATTTGGTGAATCAAATATGTCGTAGGAGTTGGTTGACACAAGTGCTAGACAGACAACACCTTCATCTTGTGTATATTCGAAGTCGGAGTGATAGCTTCTCTCGGAGTCATTGTCGGAGTCGGAGCCGGAAACCCATTCACCAACATGAGCTTGATGTCTTCGTTTTGTGTAGCTCCTTGATGACTTGTCCTTCCTTTCCGAATCCTTGCTTCTCTGTGAGGATCTTCATTCATACCGATCATCCCTACTCCTTCTCTCCCTTGATGGTGATTCTTCTCTTCTACTTCTTCTTTTGGGAGAATCTTCTCTTCTCTTGTGGGGAGCCGTACACTCATTAGAGTAGTGTCCGGGTCTTCCACAATTATAGCAGTTTCGCTCTCGACTAGAAGATCTTTTGTCATTGTAGGACCTTGACTTGAAACTTCTCTCTTTGCTTCTATTCTTGTAGAACTTGTTGAACTTCTTCACCATTAAGCTCAATTCTTCATTGAAGGTTGGTTTCTCACATGATGATGTGGGGGCTTCACATGAGGCTTTGTAAGCACCACTTGACTTGTTATGGAGCTCCTCCTTATCCTTGAGTGACATCTAATGAGCAACAATTCTTCCAATGACTTCCGTTGGCTATAGATCTTTGTAATTTGGCATCATTTGTATCAATGTGCATACGGTATCGTATTTTCCATCCAAGGCTCTTAGGATCTTCTTGATGATGAATTTGGCGGTCAACTCTTCACTTCCTAAGCCAGCAATCTCATTTGTGATAAGAGCAAGCCTAGAGTACATTTCAGCGACACCTTCACCATCCTTCATTTTGAACTTGTCAAGTTGACTTTGAAGCACATCCAACTTGGATTCCTTGACGGAGTTGGTACCTTCATGCATATCAATCAAAGTATCCCAAATTTCCTTTGCATTCTCAAGACAGCTAATTTTGTTGAATTCTTCAGGGCACAATCCGTTGAAGAGGATATCACAAGCTTGAGCATTCTATTGTAGGATCTTCAACTCATCCGCGGTAGCTTCACGATTCGGTTCTCTCCCATCAAAGAATTCACCTTGCAATCCAACACACACAATAGCCCATACGGTGGGGTTATGTCCAAGAATATGCATTTTCATCTTATGCTTCAAACTAGCAAAATTAGTGCCATCGAAGTAAGGACCTCTACGGTGACAATTTCCCTTGCTAGACGCCATACTCTCCTAGGTTGTGAAACTAAGGCTATGACCACCAAAATCTATGGAAATCAAAGCAAATGGATACCAAAGCTCTAATACCACTTGTAGGATCGAAAGTATGTCTAGAGGGGGTGATTAGACTACTTGACCAAATAAAAGTCCATCCTTTTCCCAATTTTAGTCTTTGGCAGATTTTAGCTATCTTAGCACAAGTCAAGCAATCTTAACACAATTCAAGCAAGCATGCAAAGAGTCTATGAGCAGCGGAAAGTAAAGCATGCAACTTGCAATAATGTAAAGGGAAGGGTTTGGAGAATTAAAACACAATTGCAGACACAGATTTTTTGTCGTGGTTCCAATAGGTGGTGCTATCGTACATCCACGTTGATGGAGACTTCAACCCACGGAGGGTAACGGTTGCGCGAGTCCACGGAGGGCTCCACCCACGAAGGGTCCACGAAGAAGCAACCTTGTCTATCCCATCATGGTCATCGCCCACGAAGGACTTGCCTCACTAGCGGTAGATCATCACGAAGTAGGCGACCTCCTTGCCCTTACAACTCCTTGGTTCAACTCCACAATCTTTGTCGGAGGCTCCCAAGTGACACCTAGCCAATCTAGGAGACACCACTCTCCAAGAAGTAACAAATGGTGTGTTAATGATGAACTCCTTGCTCTTGTGCTTCAAATGATAGTCTCCCCAACACTCAACTCTCTTTCAAAGGATATGGATTTGGTGGAAAGAAGGATCGAGTGGAAAGCAACTTGGGGAAGGCTAGAGATCAAGATTCATATGGTACGAATGGAATATCTTGGCCTCAACACATGAGTAGGTGGTTCTCTCTCAGAAAATGTGTATTGGAAGTGTAGGTATGTTCTGATGGCTCTGTCCACAAATGAAGAGTGGGTGGAGGGGTATATATAGCCTCCACACAAAAACTAACCGTTACACACAATTTACCAATCTCGGTGAGACCGAAGTGAAAAACTCGGTCGGACCGATTTAGCAAACCTAGGGACCGTCAGGATTTTCGGTGGGACTGAGATGCAACTCCTTAGGACCGATATGGTTAGGGTTAGGGCATAAGGTAAACTCGGTGTGACCGATTAAACAAACTTGGTGGGACCAATTTTGGTAGTAAGCTAACCAGAGAGTTGGTTAGGTAAACTCGGTGGGACCGATCGCTCATTTCGGTGGGACCGAAATGTTACGAAAGAGAAACAGAGAGTTTACATTGCAAACTCGGTGGGACCGATCGCTCATCTCGGTAGGACCGAAATGTTACGAATGGAAACAGAGAGATTACAACCCCATGGAACAGCCCCTGCCCTGATGGCATCACCCATAAGCTTCTGAGCTTTGGGTGCTGGTGCAGCATTTTCTTCCTCTTCCTCTTCAGAATCTCTCATGATTGAGGATCTCCCATGCACTCTAGCAGTGGTCTTTTTGACACTCTCCTTCCTTTTCTTCCCTTCTGCAACAACCTCTTTGGGTTCAGATTCCAAAGGGACTTGAGTAGATGATCTGGCCTTAGACATTGGAATTCTCTTTGCAGGCACTTTGGTTTTCATGCTAGGCTTAGTGGCAGCAGTAGTGCTATATTCCTTCTTAACCACTTTCTTCTTGGAAGTGGCCTCATCCTCAACTTCCACATAGTCTTCATCCTCAGATCCAAAGGTCTTCTTCTTTATGGCCCTGGTGGCAGCTTTGGGTAAGTTGCTTGGGGTGCTCCTTCTACCATCATCTGAGCTGCTAGAGGGACTAGTGCCCTCACTCAGGTGAACCTGCTCCTCTGACCTGTTCTGGCTGTCACTCTGATCAGACATATTGCAAACACTGACAGCAGACCCTGTGAATAGATATAGATGAGATAGAGTGGATGAGAATCACAAAATGCAGAGGTTTTTGCAAAAGAATGAGTCAAAAACTTAGTTTTAGTTTTCCAAAGAAAGCATTTCGGATCAACCGATTTGTAAACTCGGTGATACCGAAGCAGCTGTTGGAACCTAAACTAATGAACTTGGTCAGACCGAGTCACAGTTCGGTGGCACCGAGACTGCTAGGGCTTCACAAAGTCATGAACTCGGTCACACCGATTTGCAATTCTCGGTCAGACCGAAAATTACATGTGCAATGGCCTGAGCCGAATCGGTGGTACCGAGTTCCACAACTTGGTGGGTATGAGATGGTTTCGGCGGAAACCTAACCCTAAATTCTCAATTCACGACTAAACTACGGAGTGTTTTGACTGGATAAGAATGATCTCAATCGTGACAAGATACATGGCGAACACAATGTGCTAGGAATCAGATAGGGATAGCACAGTGATCGAGTTCATACCTTGGTTCGGCGATGAACTCACTTTGGCGGCAATGGCGGGGTTGATTCCCGTTGACGGCGGCGGACACCAGCGGCAGGAGGCGGCTGGCGACGAGGAAGACGATCCGGAGACCCTGGAGGCAGAGTGGGCTAAGCGCGGGTCGAGGAGGTTTGGAAAGTTTTCCAAAATTTGACCCATGGGTATATATAGCCCGACCCTGTCGGTGTGACCGAGTGGAACAACTCGGTGGCACCGAGATGCATAACTTCAAGCAGTTACTGCAACTCGGTGTGACCGAAAAGTTCAAATCGGTCGCACCGAGATTGAAAACCTAGATCGACTTAGTGATCTCGGTATGACCGAAATGGGTGAATCGGTCAGACCGAAACGCACAAAGAAGTTTTGGAAGTTTAAGTATGTGATGAATCGGGGACTCCGAGTGCTCCTCACACAGAGTGGTTCGTATCTAACTTGATCAAATTTTGTGATGCAGCATGAGTAGAGTTTGAGACGAGAAAAGCATAGATAGCTAGAGAAGGTTCTTAGGTATTCTTGTCCATCCACTTGGCCAAAAGAAAAGGAAACCAATCAATCAAAACAACAAGTGGATGTCCTCGAATGAGTAAATTATGCGACCAACATGCTCACACAATAAAATGGCAAATGAAATATGTGGCAAATCATGCATGAACAATTCTAGCATCTATCAAGCAATTGGCGATGACTAGGTCATCTATATATGAGTATTTTGACTTAGGAGTCAAATGAGAACAGTTGATCAAAGGTGGTACTCATTGTTCAAGCACAACTGGGTTACCACTTTTACATAAAGCATTGCTGTGTTCACAATATTAGAGTTGCTTTAACTCAATTGTTAGAGTAAAGCTCCCCCTAAATGTGAGACCCCCCCCTAAGAGGGATGAACTAACCTTGGGTTTTGTCGATGATGACTTCATGTAGGTGTTGAAGATGTGGATGCTCTAAGTTGATGTAGATCATTTGGATCTATCCTTTGGAGTGAGTTGCACTTTCAATACCTACACGGGTTAGTCCCACAATGAACAAACAAGGATATCCATAGATATAGAATGATGCACACACAGGATGATGTCTATGAAAGCTTTAGGTTACTTTGTCCCTTGTCTTACCAACAAGAGGGTTTGTGACTCCTTTAACTAGTGCAAGATGTGGAAGTTGATTGCACTTGTTCTTGCCAAAATAATAAGAGTGAAGTATGTTGGCGGAGTCACCCTCAGGAACTCTTCTAGTTCTTCTTCTTCGGGATCCACACCATCTTGATGGGAATCCTCGGAGTTGTAGTTGTACTTGATGAAGTGGAACTTGATGTAGTCTTGGAAACCCACTTGACCAAGGCCTTAGGAGCTTCTTCAAATGCATCAATTTCCTCTTGAATCTTGTCCTTGCCTTTTTGCTTGTGGTCTTGTGGTGGAAGATCATCTTGAGCTTGTGTCCCTTTGGATGAAGTAGTATCATACTTCTCTTGTTGAGGAACAAACTTCGTCTTGAGGTATTGATCTTCTTCCCACTCAACTCCATTGGCATTGAACTTTCGTTCAAAACCAATACCTTGATTCTTCCGGTGCCTTCCTTGCCTGCATACAATTTCTTCGAATTGCTTACTCCCGGCAAGGCTCTTGTAAACACCTTTCTCTATAATTCCCTTCAATAAGCTATTTTCTTGCTCAAGTGTAACTTGGCTAAGAGAATCATTAGTGGAATCAAGAGAACTACTAGAAGCGAAAATACTGGATTTAGCATGATTATTGTTACTACTAGAAGAAGAATCCTTCTTGTTCTTGTTACTAGACTTAACTTGAGGCATGTAAGTGGATAAGAGTAAACTCTTGGCAATGCAAGAAGAACTTTTCTTGTGAATATCATCGTTGATTGCTTTTAAGAACTCATGCTCTTTCTCAAGATTGAGCTTCTCAAAACATAATTTCTCATGAGTCCTTAAAAGTTCTCGATGATCTCCTAAGATAGTTTCATGAGCTAACTTAAGAGTGTTTAGTTCTTTAGTTAGAGACTCAATCTTCTTCTTATCATTGTCATTCGTTTAATTATGGTATTCATCACCAAAGTTGTCAACAAGTAACTGATCATCACCTAACAAGTCATCTTCATCACTAATGAAATCAACATACTCGGGGTGTGATACCTTTAGACCTTTGGCCATGAAGCATCTTCCAATTCCTTCATTTGGTGGATCAAATATGTGGTAGGAGTTGGTTGACACAAGTGCTAGACCGACAACACCTTAATCTTGAGTATATTTGGAGTTGGAGTGATAGCTTCTCTCGGAGTCATTGTCGGAGTCGGGGCCAGATACCCATTCACCAACATGAGCTTGATGTCTTCGTTTTGTGTAGCTCCTTGATGACTTGTCCTTCCTTTCCGAATCCTTGCTTCTCTGTGAGGATCTTCATTCATATCGATCATCCCTACTCCTTCTCTCCCTTGATGGTGATTCTTCTCTTCTACTTCTTCTTTTGGGAGAATCTTCTGTTCTCTTGTGGGGAGCCGTACACTCACTGGAGTAGTGTTCGGGTCTTCCACAATTATAGCAGTTTCACTCTCGACTAGAAGATCTTTTGTCATTGTAGGACCTTGACTTGAAACTTCTCTCGTTGCTTCTATTCTTGTGGAACTTGTTGAAGTTGTTCACTATTAAGCTCAATTCTTCATTGAAGGTTTGTTTCTCACTTGATGATGTGGGGGCTTCACATGAGGCTTTGTAAGCACCACTTGACTTGTTATGGAGCTCATCCTTATCCTTGAGTGACATCTCATGAGCAACAATTCTTCCAATGACTTCCGTTGGCTTGAGATCTTTGTAATTTGGCATCATTTGGATCAATGTGCATACGGTATCGTATTTTCCATCCAAGGCTCTTAGGATCTTCTTGATGATGAATTTGTCGGTCATCTCTTCACTTCCTAAGCCGGCAATCTCATTTCTGATAAGAGCAAGCCTAGAGTACATTTCAGCGACACCTTCACCATCCTTCATTTTGAACTTGTCAAGTTGACTTTGAAGCACATACAACTTGGATTCCTTGACGGAGTCGGTACCTTCATGCATATCTATCAAAGTATCCAAATTTCCTTTGCATTCTCAAGACGGCTGATTTTGTTGAATTCTTCAGGGCACAATCCTTTGAAGAGGATATCACAAGCTTGAGCATTGTATTGTAGCATCTTCAACTCATCCGCGGTAGCTTCACGATTCGGTTCTCTCCCATCAAAGAATTCACCTTGCAAGCCAACACACACAATAGCCCAAACGGTGGGGTTATGTCCAAGAATATGCATTTTCATCTTATGCTTCCAACTAGCAAAATTAGTGCCATCAAAGTAAGGACCTCTACGGTGACAATTTCCCTCGCTAGACGCCATACTCTCCTAGGTTGTGAAACCAAGGCTATGACCACCAAAAGCTATGGAAATCAAAGCAAATGGAGACCAAAGCTCTGATACCACTTGTAGGATCGAAAGTATGTCTAGAGGGGGGTGATTAGACCACTTGACCAAATAAAAGTCTATCCTTTTCCCAATTTTTGTCTTTGGCAGATTTTAGCTATCTTAGCACAAGTCAAGCAATCTTAACACAATTCAAGCAAGCATGCAAAGAGTCTATGAGCAGCGGAAAGTAAAGCATGCAACTTGCAAGAATGTAAAGGGAAGGGTTTGGGGAATTCAAATGCAATTGGAGACATGGATGTTTTTGTCGTGGTTCCAATAGGTGGTGCTATCGTACATCCACATTGATGGAGACTTCAACCCACGGAGGGTAACGGTTGCGCGAGTCCACGGAGGGCTCCACCCACGAAGGGTCCACGAATAAGCAACCTTGTCTATCCCATCATGGTCATCGCCCACGAAGGACTTGCCTCACTAGCGGTAGATCTTCACGAAGTAGGCGATCTCCTTGCCCTTACAAACTCCTTGGTTCAACTCCACAATCTTTGTCGGAGGCTCCCAAGTGACACCTAGACAATCTAGGAGACACCACTCTCCAAGAAGTAACAAATGGTGTGTTGATGATGAACTCCTTGCTCTTGTGCTTCAAATGATAGTCTCCCCAACACTCAACTCTCTTTCACAGGATATGGATTTGGTGGAAAGAAGGTTCGAGTGGAAAGCAACTTGGGGAAGGCTAGAGATCAAGATTCATATGGTAGGAATGGAATATCTTGGCCTCAACATATGAGTAGGTGGTTCTCTCTCAGAAAATGTGTATTGGAAGTGTAGGTATGTTCTGATGGCTCTGTCCACGAATGAAGAGTGGGTGGAGGGGTATATATAGCCTCCACACAAAAACTAACCGTTACACACAATTTACCAATGTCGGTGAGACCGAAGTGAAAAATTCGGTCGGACCGATTTAGCAAACCTAGAGACCGTTAGGATTTTCGGTGGGACTGAGATGCAACTCGGTAGGACCGATATGGTGAGATGCAACTCGGTGTGACCAATTACACAAACTCGGTGGGATCGATTTTGGTAATAAGCTAACCAGAGAGTTGGTCAGGTAAACTAGGTGGGACCGATCGCTCATTTCGGTTGGACCGAAATGTTACGAAAGAGAAACAGAGAGTTTACATTGCAAACTCAGTGGGACCGATCGCTCATCTTGGTAGGACCGAAACGTTACAAAGGGAAACCGAGAGATTACAACCCCATCTCGGTGTGACCGAAATCCCTATCGGTGAGACCGATTTGCCTAGGGTTTGTGGCAATGGCTATGACATTTGAAACTCGGTGGCGCCGGATAGAAAGAATCGGTAGGGCCGAGTTTGACTTTTGTTTTAGGTCATATGTGGATGTGGGAAGGTAGTTGAGGGTTTTGGAGCATATCACTAAGCACTATGAAGCAAGGAAGCCATTAAGCAACACCTCATCCCTCCTTGATAGTATTGGCTTTTCCTATAGACTCAATGTGATCTTGGATCACTAAAATATAAAATGTAGAGTCTTGAGCTTTGAGCTTGAGCCAATCTTTTTGTCCTTAATATTTTGAGGGGTCCACATTCCTCATCCATGACATGCCATTCATTGAGCTTTTCCTGAAATATTAATCTTGGAATAGCATTAGCTCAATGAGCTATATGTTGTTAGGAATTACCAAAACCACCTAGGGATAGTTGCACTTTCACTTTTCAACTTTCATGCAATACATGAGCGTGAGCCATGGATTTAGCACTATAGGTGGAATAGAGCATGGTGGAGGTTGTGAGGAGAAGACAAAAAGGGAGAAAGTCTCACATCAAATAGATAAACTAATAGGCTATGGAGATGCCCATCAATTGATACTGATGCAAGTGAGTACAGATTGCCATGCAACGGATGCACTAGAGATATAAGTGTATGAAAGCTCAAAAGAAAACTAAGTGGGTGTGCATCCAACTTGCTTGCTCACGAAGACCTAGGGCAATTTGTGGAAGCCCATCATTGGAATATTCAAGCCAAGTTCTATAATGAAAATTTCCCACTAGTATATGAAAGTGATAAAATAGGAGACTCACAATCATGAAGAACATGGTGCTATTTTCAAGCAAAAGTGTGGAAAAAGGATAGTAACATTGTCCCTTCTCTCTTTTTCTCTTTTTCTCTCCTTTTCTCTTTTTCTCTCTTTTTTTCTATTTGGGCTCTTTGGCCTCTTTTTTTATTTGGGCCTTTGGCCACTTCTTATTATAATAAGTCCGGAGCCTCATCCCGACTTGTGGGGGAATCCTAGCCTCCATCATCCTTTCCTCACATGGGACAATGCTCTAATAATGATGATCATCACACTTTTGTTTACTTACAACTCAAAAATTATGGCTCGATATTAGAAAAAAGATATGACACTATATGAATGCCTCCGGCGGTGTACCAGGATGTGCAATGATCTAGCTTGACATGTATAAAAAATATGAACGGTGGCCAAGCCACAAATACTATGTCAACTACATGATCATGCAAAGCAATATGACAATGATGGTATGTGTCATTATAAATGGCATGGTGGAAGTTGTATGGCAATATATCTCGGAATGTCTATGGAAATGCCATAATAGGTAGGTATGGTGGCTGTTTTGAGGAAGGGTATATGGTGGGTTTAATGCATCGGTGAAAGTTGCACGGTACGAGAGAGGCTAGCAATGGTGGAAGGGTGAGAGTGCGTATAATCCATGGACTCAACATTAGTCATAAAGAGCTCACATACTTATTGCAAAAAAAATTATTAGCCATCCAAGCAAAGTAGTAATACGCATGCTCCTAGGGGGTCGATTGGTAGGAAAAGACCATCGCTCATCCCCAACCGCCACTCATAAGGAAGACAATCAAAAATAAATCATGCTCTGACTTCATCGCATAACGATTGTCGTGGGAAACCACGGCCACCTATGGGACCACGAGGCCCCTTGCTAGTTCGGTAGGGGGCGACGCGATGCACAAAGAGAAGACGTGCATGGGGCAGCACGACAGAGATCACACAGGAAATTTTACGCAGGTTTGGGCCGCCGCGAGGCGTAAAACCCTAGTCCTACTTTGGTAGATTGATGGTGGAAAGGTGGTGGTAGAGCGTAGTACACTTGCCCGACAGGGGTTGCCTCAAGGCAGCAGCGACCATGCGCGTACGGGGGTGTGAGTTATCCAACATTCTAACCCTTTCTACGGTTGCCATGGTCCTCCTTTTATAGATCAAGGGGTTACCATAGTGGCAAAGTAGTCATTATGCATTGATAAGATAGCAAACAGTGTTATCATACCTAACTCTGTGGGCTGACAGGGCACATTAAATGCATTGCTCAATGTCACATCGTTGGTTTCCCGGCAAGGCTTGCCGAGCTATCTTGCCAGCTCCGCGCCTGTTCGCTCGACACGTGTAGGACGGATGTCGTCTGTGGGTTTCTCATGTAGAAAATGGCTTCCATGTGGTGAATGGCTACCACTTAATCACTTCGCGGCTTGACACCGCACTAATCGATGACGTGGGTCGTGGTAGAGTGGTTGGTGAGGTGGCTTTTCTTTTGTGAGCCCCGGCAGGCTCTGCTGCTGCGGTTTGGTTGTCTGTTTCTGGGGGGCTCACCTGTCCGGCAAGGGAGGCTTTTCTCTTGACAATATCCTGCTTCTCTCGTTCGACCTTGGTCCTTCTGATCTGCATGTTGGTCCTTTGAATCTCTGGGCTTCTTGCACTCAAATTTGGGTTGGTGCTTCAATCTTGTTCCCGTGCCTATGCACAGTCTGGGAAACAGACCCAGGGTTTGTTACACTGACAGAAGCCCCTGGGCCAGTTTCCGGTTTCTCCGCTCGTCGCCTAAAGCCGACAGTGGTGGGGGCGCTCCAGTAATGGCCCGTGAATGACTTTAACGCACGGGATAGAAACAGCCAATTCACTCTTCCCACCATGGCCTTATCCTTGGCCATGTATGATGCATGCATCGCGCGGGGTAGGTAACGGAGGCGCGTGTCGCGGAAGAGCATCAAGGTGAGCGCCCGGTCATCTTGAATTGGCGGAGGAGGACGGTGGCCGCCCGTTGATGGAACAACTCCCGTCCTCGTCCCGCCTATAAAATGGAGGGGCGGAGGAGGGCAGAGTCACTTATCTTCGCATTCCTCCTCTTCTTATCTTCTGCTTCTGCTGATTTTGCTGAGGGAGAGAGCTTGGGGCCAGCCCCGGGCTCCATCTTGAAGCCTTCCCTGGATCTGAAAGGGAGACTCGGGCGGCGCGGCAACAACACCTATGGTGGCGACCCCGGCGTGCCTGCCGCCGGGCCGCCCGTGACCTTGGCTTCAGTGGGAGGGCACGCGAACATCACCATGTCAAGGCTCGAGGCGGGCATGACGCGTGTGAGGGAGTCCTGGATTAGGGGGTCCCCGGACAGCTGGACTGTTGGGCTATGAACATACAAGATTGAAGACTTCGTCCCATGTTCGGGTGGGATTCTCCTTTGCGTGGAAGGCAAGCTTGGCAATTCGGATATGTAGATCTCCTCCCTTGTAACCGACTCTGTGTAACCCTAGCCTACTCCGGTGTCTATATAAACCGGAGGGTTTAGTCCGTAGGACAAGAACAATCGTAATCATAGGCTAGCTTCTAGGATTTAGCCTCTACTATCTCGTGGTAGATCAACTCTTGTAATACTTATATCATCAAGATCAATCAAGCAGGAAGTAGGGTATTACCTCCATCGAGAGGGCCCGAACCTGGTTAAACATTGTGTCCCCCGCCTCCTGTTACCATCTGCCTTAGACGCACAGTTTGGGACCCCCTACCCGAGATCCGTCGGTTTTGACACCGACATTGGTGCTTTCATTGAGAGTTCCACTGCGCCTTCACGATAAAGGCTTGATGGCTCCTTCGATCATCTGCAACAATGCGATCCAGGGTGAGGTTTTTCTCCCCGGACAGATCTTCGTATTCGGCGGCTTCGCACTGCGGGCCAACTCGCTTGGCCATCTGGAACAGATCAAAAGCTACGCCCCTGGCCGTCAGGTCAGGTTTGGAAACTTAAACTATACTGCCAACATCCGCGGAGACCTGATCTTCAATGGATTCGAGCCCGTGTCAGGTGCTCCGCACAGTCATGACGAGCATGACTTAGCTCTGCCACCGGAAAGTGTTCGAGAGATCACCCCTGTGGAAACTCCGGCCTCGATCCGAAGCAGATCGCGCCGTCCGAGGACGGGTGGGTGGACACCGCCACGGAGGCCGCACACTCAGCAGCGATACAGCCGAATACTGACTTCACCTCCTACGAGACCTGTCTTGCCGGATCCTTGGATTCGCCCCAGCCACGGGCTCCGAACCGCCTGCGTCCGTGCCTATCGAATCTGATTGGGCGCCGATCATGGAGTTTTCCTCCGCGGATATCTTTTAGCACTCCCCCTTGGGCGATGTGCTAAATTCATTAAGGTCTCTCTCCTTGTCAGGAGGCCCTTGGCCGAACTGTGTCCGGCTTGAGTGGGAAGCAGACGACGAAGAAATTCGTCCCCCACGCACCACCGACTTAATAGCCACTGTCGACGACTTATCCGACATGCTCGAATTCGGCTCCAAAGACATCGACGGTATGGACGACGATGCAGGAGAAGAACAGGAACCACCGCCCACAGGGCGCTGCACTGCCACCTCATCATAAGGATCTAAGCACCCCCAAAGAAAGCGATGGCAATAAGGCAACAAAGGATAATCCCCTCGAGAAGCAATCTAAGCACCGGCGTCAACGGCGCCACTCTAAGCCCCACCATAGCAAAAACGGTGATACCGGCACAAGAGATAATAACACTACGGATAGTGCCGAAGATAAAGACAATCCCCTGCAGCCAGGCATCGAGTAGGAGGATGGGCAAGCTAGCCCTAAGAAACAGGAAATAGACAAAGAATCAGAAGATGACACTTACATGTCCCTCTCCGAAGACGAGGCGAGCCTCGGCGACGAAGAATTTATCATGCCTAAGGATCCCGTCGAGCAGGAGCACTTCAAGAGCCGGCTTATAGCCACAATAAAAAGCCTAAATAAAAAGCAGCAGCAGCTTCAGGCTGATCAAGATTTGCTAACGGATAGATGGACCGAGGTCCTGGCAGCCAAAGAATACGAACTCGAGCGCCCAACCAAAAGTTACCCAAAACGCAGGTTGCTACCCCAACTTGAGGAGGAAGCATTAAAACCTACGCTCCCAGCGTATGATGTGGCTGACCGACCACCTCGTGGCCGAGACAAAGCGGCATATCAGGCCGAGGTCCAGCCCAGACCCCGTCGCCAGTTAAACAAAAATACCAAGGCCTGGGGTAACACGCAGGACCTGCGAGAAGTACTGGAAAACAAATCGGGACATAAAAGATCGGTCAACGGATCACGGGGGCGCGCCCAACGCGTGACGACAACCATCACGCCGGATATACTAAAAGCAAATCCGACCGGGCCGAACACAGCAGACAAGGCTCATATGAACTGCGTCGTGATATAGCCCGGCACAGAGGCGCCGCACACCCCCTATGCTTCACTGATGAAGTAATGGATCATGAATTCCGAGAACGTTTTAAACCCGTGAACATTGAATCATATGACGACACTATAGACCCCGCGGTATGGACAGAGGATTTCTTCCTCCAACTTCACATGGCCCGCGGGGATGATCTACACGCCATCAAGTATATCCTGCTAAACCTCAAGGGGTTGGCTCGGGATTGGCTGAATAGCTTGCCGGCAAACTCCATCGGAAGTTGGGAGAACCTGGCAGATGCATTCCTGGACAACTTCCAGGGCACTTATGTCCGACCACCGGATGCTGACGATTTAAGTCACATAACAAAACAGCCCGGAGAGTCAGCTAGGAAATTCTAGACTCGGTTCCTAACTAAAAAGAACCAAATTTTCGATTGTCCGGATGCCGAAGCCCTAGCGGCCTTTAAACATAACATCTGTGATGAGTGGCTCGCCCGACATCTCGACCAAGAGAAGCCAAAATCCATGGCAGCCCTCACGACACTCATGACCCGCTTTTGCGCGGGCGAAGATAGCTGGTTGGCCCGTAGCAACAACATAGCAAGCAACCCTGGCACAACAGAAGCCAGAGATAGCAACGGCAAACCTCGATGCAACAAACACAAGCGCCGCAAAAATGGTGAAAACGCTGAAGATACGACAGTTAATGCCGGATTTAGGGGCTCTAAGTCCAGTCAGCGGAATGGGCCACTCAAAAATGACAATTCGGGTCCGTCCAGTCTGGACCACATACTCGACCGCCCATGCCAAATTCATGGCACCTCAGGAACACCATCCAATCATACCAACAGAGAATGTTGGGTCTTCAAACAAGCCGGCAGGTTAGGTGCCAAAAACAAAGATAAGGGGTCTCAAAGCGACAATGGCGACGAAGATCCCAAATCACCGAGTACAGGAGGGCAAAAGAAATTTCCCCTGCAAATCCAAATGGTGAACGTGGTAAACGACACCTACACTCCCAACCCGGACCGGACGCACACCCTTAGGGATGTCGACTTAACGGAACCAGTCGTCCCACAATATAAACTAGGGCCGATCACCTTCAACCGCACGGATCGTCCGGTTAACACCAATCAGGGCAATCCAGCTGCACTAGTCCTTGACCCAATAATTGACGGGTTCCACTCACACGAGTCCTTATGGACGGTGGTAGCAGTCTAAACCTGCTTTACCAGGACACAGTGTGCAAGATGGCCATCGATCATTCGGTGATCAAGCCCACTAAAACCACCTTCAGAGGTATTATACCAGGTGTGGAGGCCAGCGGTACAGGCTCCATCGCCCTTGAGGTAGTCTTCGGATCACCAGACAATTACCGTGCCGAAGAGTTAATCTTCAACATCGTCCCCTTTCGCATTGATTATCAGGCACTGCTCAGACGAACCCCGTTCGCTCGATTCAACGCGGTACCACATTATGCCTACCGTAAGCTCAAGATGCCCGGTCCGCGCGGTGTCATCACGCTCAATGGCAAGGCCAAACTTTCCCTCGGCACCAAGGAGTATACCGTTGCTTTAACAACAGAAGCTACAAGTGGCACCTTCCAACCGAAGCTCGAGTCAACGGCCCGACTCCCGAACACCGCCAAAGGACTTCGAAGTTTTTCACGGCAGGATAGCCCGGCTCGTCCAGAGCTCAATTAAACACTCCGGCAAAGTCCAGGACAGGCCACATACCGTAGCTCAACCGCTCTGTGGCACACAAAATTTCATACATTTTGTTTGCAAGTTCAACTTTGCGCAGACCAGGACTGGCGATATGGAAGCAGCTCGAACGCACAAGGGAATCCTTGGATATTCCCCGCGATGACCATCCGACTATACTCCGGATCCGCACACAGCATCTTCTCCCCCGGTCTCAGCAGGTTCCACAGTCATATTTCTTTTTTATCACATTACTTGTACTCACACGCATTGACGTACTATTCAAATACAACATGTGGATTTATATAACGCTTATCTACTGTTATTTCTTGTTGAAATTCTTTTGTCAAGTGGCATCCGTAAACCGCCATATGCCTTAAATATGCCAGGGTCTTCGTTTTAGCCATAATATGGCAATCAAGTCCGAACACCTTCATGGAAGTTCGGCACCCCGAACTTATAGCATTATATGCATCAGCTCCGAATCATGTCTTGGGTCAAATGTTGGGTTTGCCCAGCTCCCATGTTTTGCTGCCTTACGTTCCGCTATATTGGCTAAGGCAGCAGAGGGAGAACTACTGCGACTGTGTCCTGGTTCTTCCGGACGAGCACCTCAGTAGAGAAAGCTGAAAACTGACTGTCATGATATGGCGAGAGCTGGTCAGCTATTCAAGAGGTTGTAAAATCTTTAAGGATTCCTCCCACATAATGCCATAACCAATGCAGCGTGCGATGGATCGGCTTTTCTTCCGATCAGGTGCTTATATAGCCCCTCATGTGGTCTTCCGAATACCAGGGGCTGCGCCTACCTTCCTTTTCTAAAGCTCCCATGGCTAAGTGAGAGTGATAAAGCCCTATAGTCCGATTGCCTGGTTCGTTGCGCTGAACACCTACTTTGAAGGACCCAAAACTGGGATAAAGAGTGATCAAGTTTATCCCGAACACCCCCGTACTTCCTACGTGGGGGCAGAAGCCGACGACCGGCCAACTCTCAGGATTAATATATAAAACGACCACGCAGGAGGATAAACTTTTATATAACAGGCAGTAAATAATAGAAATGACCTTGTTCAACATTACAAAGGACAACATGATTGTATTCATGGAAATATAATGTCCTTGGTGCATTGCTCCGCCGCAAGGCAGGATCCTTTCAGGACACTTTCATAATATAATTTGGGTTTGCGGTGCTCCTTCCCCTCTGGCGGTCCCTCGGTCATCAGCTTTTCAGCATCCATCTTCCCCCAGTGCACCATTGCACGGGCGAAGGCCATTCGCGCACACTCTATACAAACCGACCGCTTGATGACGTCAAGTCGAGGGCAGGCACTCACAAGCCGCTTCACGAGCCCGAAGTAGCTGCTTGAAATCGGCTCGGCGGGCCATAGCCGGATAATCAAATCCTTCATGGCTAGTTTGGCCGCCCTATGCAGTTCGATCAGCTGTTTTAGTTGGTCCGCAAAAGGCACCGGATAATTCGGTGCCAGATACTGCGACCAGAAGAGCTTATCCGCAGTGTTTCCTTCTTCGGCTCGGTAGAATTGGGCGGCATCCGATATGCTGCAGGGCAGTTCCGCAAATAACCCAGGAGTAATCTGAACTCAAAATTAGAAACATGATTTTCTCCTCAAATACTTGCTTTACATGGAAAAAGCCTTACCCGCCGCGATTGTCCTCGCCTCTTGGATCTCCTGCAGCGCGCCTTGGGTTTCCCCCTGGGCATCGCGTGTGGCCTGATGAGCCCTGGCGAGTTCAGATTCTTTCTCCGTTAAACTCTGCTCCAAGGTCTCGCATTTCTTCACGGACTCTTCAAGCTCCTGCTCAGCTTCAATAACCCTGGCCTCGTGCTTCTCACGAAGAGCCTGCTCTGCGGCTGCCTTTTCCTCAGCCTCAGAACCTCGACTTCGGTCATCGCCCCTGGCGCCAATAATGAAACATATTTTATCATACTAGAAATTTTTTCGCACTGAACGTGAACAAGGCTTGTGCATACCTTGTTTATCTTCCAACTGCCTTTTCAACTGGCCAAGTTGTTCTTTGGCCCGCTCCAGACTTTGATTCAGTCCGGAGACCTCCGCAGTATGAGAGGCAGTAGCCGCTGCAAACGCCTGCTTATGAAAGAAGAGAGATAGATGTCATCAAGTGAGTCTTCCTGCGAACATAAAATTGATCCTCTGTCCGGTCCTTTCTTGCCCCGAATAGTATATCAGGGGCTACTATCCATACTATGACACTCTTCAAAACCTCATAAAACATACCTCAAAGCCTCTTATAAGGCTGATACAGGCTTCATTCAGTCCACTCTCAGCAGACTGAATCTCCTTAATCACCGCACCCATTAGGGCACGGTGTTCATCGACGATGGAGGCGCTCTTCAGTGCCGCCAACAAAACATCTGGCACCTCTGGTTGAACAGAGATTGCCGGTGGAACAGGCACGCCCCCTCCAGCCGTGGGAGGCCGTCTGCTTGATTCTGGAGCCGTATTGGTCTCCGGAATTGTGTTCGGCTGGGAGCCGAATTCAAGATGGCTCCTGCCGTCGACTCCCATGGGAATCTTCTCCCCTCATGTCTCTGGCCCCCGAAGTTTGACCTCTAAGCGCCGCTTTCACGATCTCTTCCCCCCTCCTTGGTCGGGGTCCTTCTAGGACAAAGCCTCGGTGTTATTCACATATTTGGGGAAGGGGCCTTCGGGGGCGTCCCTCTCTCCATAGCATCCGAGCTCAGCAAATCCTCTGATGAGGATCGTTCGGTGCGGGACCTCGCCGAACTATAAAAAATATAGATCAGGTTAAAACATTATGCCATGATGAGTCTAGACGCATAAACATGTTCGGATTTTATACTCACTAGTTTACCAGGGGCTGGGCCCTGGGATCCCACGTCGGGCTGCTGTCAGCGGCGGTAGTGGACTCTTCTGGAAGAGGAGCTTTTCCCCTTTTAGGCGACTCGGCCTCCAAGTGTATGGAGGCCGCCCTCTTCTTTCTTCCCCCCGCTGGGGATTCGTCTTCTCCTCCTCCTCGTCCTCTTCGGAGGCAGAATGGACGTTGGAGCCTTCGGATATTGTGTCCGAAGTGCCGCGGCGACGAAGGCCGCCCCGGGTCATTTTGGCCTCCTTCTTGGGCTTCTTCTTTGGCGCCTTGTATGGCGCCGGGACCAGCATCTTTGTCACAAGTGGGCCGGCCGGTTCTTCGGGCAACGGGCCGGACAGTGGATCCGCCCCGCCTTCTTCGTCCAGCCCTAGGGGAGTTGAGGAAAACACATTAAGCATTTCCCTTGGGTTATGCGGATAAAACGCATAAAAACTTACCGAGCTTGCAGGGCGGGACAGTTGGTACCCGCGGTCCTCGGCCAAGTCCGGCCATGATTTACCGGACTTGAAAAGCACCTTCCAGATATCTTTGTGCGAGGAGCCAAAGAGCTCTCATAGGGTCTGGTGCTTGGCCAGATCGAATTCCCATAGATTGCAAGTCCGGTGTTGACAAGGCAGGATCCGACGAACTAACATCGCCTGGACTACATTGACAAGTTCGATGTTCTTGTCTTCCATATCTTTAACGCGCGTATGGAGCACCGATAGTTCGTTGGATGAAGACCAGTTCATGCCCTTCTTGGGCCGGGACGTAAGCCGCAGAGGGGCTCCGGATCGGAACTCTGGAGCAGCGGCCCATTCCATGACGCGCGACTCAGTGATGTAAAACCACTGCTGTTGCCACTCTTTGACGGAATCATTAAAAGTACTTGTTGGCCATGTGACGTTGGGCATGTTTCTCACCATAGCGCCCCTGCACTCGGCATGCTCGCCGCTCACCACCTTGGGCTTCACATTAAAGATCTTCAGCCATAAGCCGAAGTGTGGCGAGATGCGGAGAAAAGCCTCGCACACGACGATGAATGTCGAGATGTTGAGGAAGGAATTGGTGGATAGATCATGAAAATTGATCCCATAATAATACATGATGCCGCAAACGAACGGGTGGAGGGGAAACCCTAGCCCACGAACAAAATGAGGGAGGAATACAACCCTCTCTTGGCGCTCCGGAGTAGGAACGATCTGTCCCACCATCGGGAGACGGTGGCCGATTTTTTTGGCCAGATACCCGGCCTCTCGAAGCTTTTTGATATCCTTCTCCTGGACGGTAGAGGCCATCCACTTGCCTCCTGCTCCAGATCCAGACATTTTCGGAAGGCCTTTGTGGGCGGAGAAGACGAATGCTCGGGCGCTGGAGCTCGGGCAAAGGGGAATGGATCGGGAAGAAGAAACCGTGGGTGCGAAAGGGAGTCCTTATCCCCTTGTAAAGGCAACATGGATTCTGCGCCTCCCCACTTGCCTGGTAAACTCGCTTATTCCCCAAGCACCGTGATTGATGGCGCGGTTGGGTTACCCACACCTGTATTGATGGGAATCCCGTGATAAGGGGACACGATCTCTACTTCGACAAGACATGCCAAGATAACTGCTACCTCTTGAGCACTTGCGTTGGTGTTCCCTCGAAGAGGAAAGGGTGATGCAGCAGAGTAGCATAAGTATTTCCCTTAGTTTTTGAGAACCAAGGTATCAATCCAGTAGGAGGCCACGCACGAGTCCCTCGTACCTACACAAACAAATAAATCCTCGCAACCAACGCGATAAGGGGATGTCAATCCCTACAGCGTCACTTACGAGAGTGAGATCTCATAGATATGATAAGATAATATTTTTGGTATTTTTATGATAAAGATGCAAAGTAAAATAAAAGGAAATAAAAATAACTAAGTATTGGAAGATTAATATGATGGAAGATAGACCTGGGGGCCATAGGTTTCACTAGTGGCTTCTGTCGAGAGCATAAGTGTTCACGGCAGGTAAACAAATTACTGTTGAGCAATTGACAGAATTGAGCATAGTTATGAGAATATCTAGGTATGATCATGTATATAGGCATCACGTCCGAGACAAGTAGACCGACTCCTGCCTGCATCTACTACTGTTACTCCACACATCGACCGCTATCCAGCATGCATCTAGAGTATTAAGTTCAAGAGAACAGAGTAACTCTTTAAGCAAGATGACATGATGTAGAGGGATAAACTCATGCAATATGAAATAAACCCCATCTTGTTATCCTCAATGGCAACAATACAATATGTGCCTTGCTGCCCCTACTGTCACTGGGAAAGGACACCGCAAGATTGAACCCAAAGCTAAGCACTTCTCCCATTGCAATAAAGATCAATCTAGTAGGCCAAACCAAACTGATAATTCGAAGAGACTTGCAAAGATAACCAATCATACATAAAAGAATTCAGAGAAGATTCAAATATTGTTCATAGATAAACTTGATCATAAATTCACAATTCATCGGTCTCAACAAACAGACCGCAAAAGAAGATTACATCGAATAGATCTCCACAAGAGAGGGGGAGAACTTTGTATTGAGGTCCAAAAATAGAGAAGAAGCCATCTAGCTAATAACTATGGACCCGTAGGTCTAAGGTAAACTACTCACACTTCATCGGAAGGGCTATGGTGTTGATGTAGAAGCCTTCCGTGATCGATGCCCCCTCCAGCGGAGCTTCGGAACAGGCCCCAAGATGGGATCTCGTGGATACAGAAAGTTACGGCAGTGGAATTTTGGATTTTGGCTCCGTATCTGGTAGTTTGGGGGTACGTAGGTATATATAGGAGGAAGGAGTACGTCGGTGGAGCAACAGGGGGCCCATGAGGGTGGAGGGCGCGCCCAGGGGGGTAGGCGCGCCCCCTACCTCATGGCCTCATGGTTGATGTCTTGACGTAGGGTCCAAGTCCTCTGGATCACGTTCCTTCCGAAAATCACGCTCCCGAAGGTTTCATTCCGTTTGGACTCCGTTTGATATTATTTTTCTGCGAAACCCTAAAGTAGGCAAAAAACAACAATTCTGGGATGGGCCTCCGGTTAATAGGTTAGTCCCAAAAATAATATAAAAGTGTATAATAAAGCCCAATAATCTCCAAAACAGAATATATTATAGCATGGAACAATCAAAAATTATAGATACGTTGGAGACGTATCAAGCATCCCCAAGCTTAATTCCTTCTTGTCCTCGAGTAGGTAAATGATAAAAACAGAATTTTTGATGTGCAATGCTACTTGGCATAATTTCAATGTAATTCTCTTAGTTGTGGTATGAATATTCAGATCCGAAAGATTCAAGACAAAAGTTTAATATTGACATAGAAATAATAATACTTCAAGCATACTAACTAAGCAATTATGTCTCTTCAAAATAACATGGCCAAAGAAAGTTATCCCTACAAAATCATATAGTCTGGCTATGCTCCATCTTCACCACACAAAGTATTCAAAAATGCACAACCCCGATGACAAGCCAAGCAATTGTTGCATACTTTTAATGTTCTCAAACTTTTTCAATCTTCACGCAATACATGAGAGTGAGCCATGGACATAGCACCATAGGTGGAATAGAATGGTGGTTGTCGAGAGACAAAAAGGGAGAAGATAGTCTCACATCAACTAGGCGTATGAACGGGCTATGGAGATGCCCATCAATAGATATCAATGTGAGTGAGTAGGGATTGCCATGCAACGGATGCACTAGAGCTATAAATATATGAAAGCTCAAAAAAGAAACTAAGTGGGTGTGCATCCAACTTGCTTGCTCATGAAGATCTAGGGCATTTTGAGGAAGCCCATCGTTGGAATATACAAGCCAAGTTCTATAATGAAAAATTCCCACTAGTATATGAAAGTGATAACATAGGAAACTCTCTATTATGAAGATCATGGTGCTACTTTGAAGCACAAGTGTGGAAAAAAAGGGTAGTAGTATTGCCCCTTTTTTTTGGACTTCTTTTTTTTCTTTGGCCTTTTTTGGGACAATACTCTATGAATGATGATCATCACACTTCTATTTATTTGCAACTCAATGATTATAGCTCGATACTAGAACAAAGTATGACTCTATATGAATGCCTTCGGCGGTGTACCGGGATAGCAATGATGCATGAGTGACTTACATGAAAGAATTATGAACGGTGGCTCTGCCACAACTAAAATGTCAACTACATGATCATCCAAAGCAATATGACAATGATGGAGCGTGTCATGATAAACGGAACGGTGGAAAGTTGCATGGCAATATATCTCGGAATGGCTATGGAAATGCCATGATAGGTAGGTATGTTGGCTGTTTTGAGGAAGGTATATGGTGGGTGTATGATACCGGCGAAAGGTGTGCGGTATTATAGAGGCTAGCAATAGTTGAAGGGTGAGAGTGCGTATAATCCATGGACTCAACATTAGTCATAAAGAACTCACATACTTATTGCAAAAATCTATTAGTTATTGAAGCAAAGTACTATGCGCATGCTCCTAGGGAGATAGATTGGTAGGAAAAGACCATCGATCGTCCCCGACCGCCACTCATAAGGAGGACAATCAATAAATACATCATGCTCCGACTTCTTAACATAACAGTTCACCATACGTGCATCCTACGGGAATCACAAACTTCAACACAAGCATTTATCAAATTCACAACTACTCAACTAGCACGACTCTAATATCACCATCTCCATATCTCAAAACAATTATCAAGTTTCAAAGTTCTCATAGTATTCAACACACTCATAAGAAAATTTTATTTATTTAATCTTGAATGCCTCAAATAATTAGAGCAAATTACCATGCTGTTTTGTAGGACTCTCAAAATAATCTAAGTGAAGCATGAGAGAACAAAGGTTTCTATAAAACAAATCCACCGACGTGTTCTAAAAGATATAAGTGAAGCACTAGAGCAAAAACTATATAACTCAAAAGATATAAGTGAAGCACATATAGTATTCTAATAATTTCCGAATCATGTGTGTCTCTCTCAAAAATGTGTGTGCAGCAAGTATGATTGTGGAAAACTAACAAATAAAGACTCAAATAATACAAGACGCTCCAAGCAAAACACATATCATGTGGTAAATAAAAATATAGCTCCAAGTAAAGTTACCGATAGAAGTAGATGAAAGAGGGGATGCCTTCCGGGGCATCCCAAAGCTTTGGATTTTAGGTTTCCTTATATTATCTTGGGGGTGCCATGGGCAACCCCAAGCTTAGGCTGTTGCCACTCCTTGTTCCATAATCCATCAAATCTTTACCCAAAACATGAAAACTTCAAAACACAAAACTTAAAGTAGAAAATCTCGTGAGCTCCGTTAGCGAAAGAAAACAAAACACCACTTCAAGGTACTGTAATGAACTCATTATTTATTTATATTGGTGTTAAACCTACTGTATTCCAACTTCTCTATGGTTTATGAACTATTTTACTAGCCATAGATTCATCAAAATAAGCAAACAACACACGAAAAACAGAATCTGTCAAAAACAGAACAGTCTGTAGTAATCTGTAGCTAACGCAAAATCTGAACCCCAAAAATTCTAAAATAAATTTCTGGATGTTAGGAATTTATCTATTAATCATCTGAAAAAATAATTAACTAAATAGCACTTTCCAAATAAAAATGGCAGCAGTTCTCGTGAGCGCTAAAGTTTCTGTTTTTTACAGCAAGATTAACAAGACTTTCCCCAAGTCTTCCCAATGGTTCTACTTGGCACAAACACTAATTTAAACACAAAAAACACAACCAAAACAGAGGCTATATAAATTATTTATTACTAAACAGGAGAAAAAGCAAGGAATAAAAATAAAATTGGGTTGCCTCCCAACAAGCGCTATCGTTTAACGCCCCTAGCTAGGCATAAAAAGCAAGGATAGATATAGGTGTTCTCATCTTGGGTTTTTAATTTTTTTGTGGAGTTATGCTTGAATCCGGGAGGTTCCTTACGTTTACCCTCATATTCGGAAATTTTGATATCTAAAGAATCCAAACGCTTATTGCAAAGGGTAATCAACATATTCATGCGGTGGAGATTCCCGCTAACACTCTTAAGTGGTTCAAGAGATCTTTGTAAGATCTTGGTTACTTTGCAAATTTTCTCGAAAATTTGCGTTTCTTCTTGGGTATGATGATGCCCCTTTTGTTGGGGTAGTGTTCCCACTATACACTCTATAATTTCATGTGCAATACTGGGATCAATTTCAATAAAATTGCCTTCGGCAACGCAATCCAAGGGTTGTCTATGAGATAAATTTAATCCAACATAAAAAGTTGCGAAGCAGAATTCTAAAATTCACCTCTAGGGTGCAATTATGATAAAACCCCGTCATTCTAAACCAAGCATCTTTTAAGTTTTCTCCTTGTCTTTGTTTGAAATGAAGAACCTCAAACTCGGGAGATAAAGGGGAAGATATGGGACTAGCCATAATGACAAGCAAGCAATCCGACACACGAGCAAATAAGAAACGGGCAAAAAGAGGGAAATAGAGAAAGAGAGGGAGGATAGAGGGAGAGAGGGCGAATAAGACGGCAAGGGTGAAGTGGGGGGAGGAAAACAAGAGGCAAATAGCAAATAATGTAATGCGGGAGATAAGGGTTGTGATGGTACTTGGTATGTTGACTTTTGCGTAGACCTCCCCGGCAACGGCACCATAAATCCTTCTTGCTACCTCTTGAGCACTTGCGTTGGTTTTCCCTTGAAGAGGAAAGGGTGATGCAGCAGAGTAGCGTAAGGATTTCCCTCAGTTTTTGAGAACCAAGGTATCAATCCAGTAGGAGGCCATGCACGAGTCCCTCATACCTACACAAACAAATAAATCCTCGCAACCAACGCGATAAGGGGTTGTCAATCCCTACACGGTCACTTACGAGAGTGAGATCTGATAGATATGATAAGATAATATTTTTGGTATTTTTATGATAAATATGCAAAGTAAAATAAAAGGCAATAAAAATAACTAAGTATTGGAAGATTAATATGATGGAAGATAGACCCGGGGGCCTTAGGTTTCACTAGTGGCTTCTCTCGAGAGCATAAGTGTTCACGGCGGATAAACAAATTACTGTTGAGCAATTGACAGAATTGATCATAGTTATGACAATATCTAGGTATGATCATGTATATAGGCATCATGTTCGAGACAAGTAGACCGACTCCTGCCTGCATCTACTACTATTACTCCACACATCGACCACTATCCAGCATGCATCGAGAGTATTAAGTTCAAGAGAATAGAGTAATGCTTTAAGCAAGATGACATGATGTAGAGGGATAAACTCATGCAATATGAAATAAACCCCATCTTGTTATCCTCGATGGCAACAATACAATATGAGCCTTGCTGCCCCTACTGTCACTGGGAAAGGACACCACAAGATTGAACCCAAAGCTACGCACTTCTCCCATTGCAAGAAAGATCAATCTAGTAGGCCAAACCAAACTGATAATTCGAAGAGACTTGCAAAGATAACCAATCCTACATAAAAGACACTACAAAAAAATACACTTCGGTGATGATACGTGTTTGTCATAGTAGGTCGCTTTTTTGTCATGCATGTACATCCATGACAAATTTATGACAGAATCCAGATAGTCATACCTATGCTGTCGTAGAAGTGTTCCATGACATTACCAAAATTATCATCACGGAAGTGTCCACTTCCATGACGATAAATCACGCGTCACAGAAGTGCTTTTGTCAAGGGTGACCAACACGTGGCATCCACCGTAACGGAACGCCGTTAAGCTATCGGGTCGGGTTTTGGATCCGATAACCCGTTAACAGCCCCGACCAATGGGGATTTTCCACGTGTAAAATCATCATTGGCTAGAGGAAACACGTGTCGGCTCATCGTCGGGACTGATGTCATCCACTCACTGGACAGAAGGCGCCTATGATACGTCGACATGTGGCACGGCCCAACAAGTTTAAATGGGCCGGCCCAACTAAAGGCCCACAAGATTTTGCGGACCATAATGGGCCGGCCCAACTAAAGGCCCACGAGATTTTGCGGACCATAATGGGCTGGCCCAGCTAAAGGCCCAAAAGATTTCACGGGCCATAATGGGCCGGCCCAGGTATAGGCCCACAAGATTTTTGTGTGCCATAATAGGCCGGACCAGGTAAAGGCCCACAAAATTCTTGTGGATCATAATGGGCCGGCCCAGCTAAAGTTCCATGAGATTTCGCCGACATTGATGGGTCGGCCCAGATGTAGGCCCACAAGATTTTGAGGACCCTAGTAGGCCGGCCCGTTAACTGGCTGCCATGTTTTGGGCCAAATGCCGACCCATATTTGATACGGTCTATTTATGCCTGCCATGCTCCGGGCCTAATAGTGGCCCATATGAGATCCGGCCCGTTAAAAGCCTACCACGTTCTGGGCCAAATTACGGCCCAGATCAGGTCCGGCCCTTTAAGAGGTTTTGGTCCTAATTATGGCCCATATCAGATTCGGCCCGTTAACTGGACACTATGCTTTTGGGCCCACTTGCTAAATGCCCACTTAGTAATTCGGCCTGATATTAGTTTTGGCCCGTTTAACATTTCGGCCCTATATTAATTTCAGCCTATTAAAAGCCCGTCATATAGTTGGGCCTAACTACGGCCCGGTTTGCATCCGGCCTGCTCGCAGCCGATATCTGATTGGGCCAAACAAGGACCGAGACAACTTTTCGGCCTGTTAAAAGCCCGTGATTTGATTCGCACAATCATGGGCTGGGGTTCATTTCGGACTGCTGCCGGCCCGTGAGCTGATCAACACGTTTCAGGCCCAACCTACATCGTGATTGCATGACGGCCCGATTATGTACCGTAATTTTACGGTTTGGCCGGTTTACTGCGAAGACAGGATATATATACAGTAAAATAACTACAACATCGTGAATAAGAAAAAACCTATACTATACAATAAAGAAATTACGGCATATTACATCCACTGGGCATCAAAGTTCGCCACTATGATAATAAAGCACAAGCAGACAGCAGATTACATACACTGGGTATCAAAGATCGCCACCAGTGCAAATAAACACGCCGACAAAATAATATACAAAACCGACAGCACTTCAATAGAGTTCAAGAAAGGTTAGCCCTGCTGGGGAGCTACAGCGCAAGCAGATGAGCAAGATGATGAGACTGCGCTTGTTCAACACTTATATCTTCCTCACTCTGAAAGATAAACAAGTAGACAGATGACAGGTTTTGCACATAAAAGTATCAGTGCTGACAATTCATCACATTTCTTATTGACGAATAAAGTGACATAGTTTAAATTTGCATTAACACAATATGGTATTGTTCAGGTCAAGACATGGCAGGAAATGACATTGTGAAGGAGTTGGCAGCTTCACGACACCACTGGATTACAGATCAAGAACTCATAAGTATCAATGGTTAGTGTGCTATCAATTTATACCATTTCAGATTGGCAAATAAAGAGACGGTTTAAATAATAGTAGAATGATATGACATTTTTCATAGTTAAGACATTGCAGAATATGACATTGTGCTGTAGTGGGTAGGTTCACCACACCACTTGCTCTATATAGATGAAGAACAGAAGCATACATGCAGTGCAAAAGAAGATCACTTGCTCTATATAGTTTAATTTACATGGTATGAAGAAGGAACTTGGTTGTACAACTGAAAACTTAAATTGAGAAAGGACGAACTTTTATTTATGAACTACATATAATAAACCTTAAACAAGCAATTTGATGCAAACACCAAAAATAAACAGCTGTTGCAGTCATGCCTAACCAAATATATACAAGAAAGTTTGAAGGCTTGAGATGGAAAAACTTACATTATTGGTGAAGACAGGCTCTATAAAGGCCTTGTCCATGCTGATGGGGGGGCAATTCAAGAAGTTTACCATAGAATCTTCTTCAAAAGCATTGCCTTTATTCTACATTTTGTTAAGAGTAAATATAGATGTAATAATATACGAAAAAATGGAGAATATTTTAGATAAGATGAAGAGTGATGCTACATAACCAAGTAGCTATAAATGTAAGTGCAGCGATACAGGCAAAAGGTACAGCCAAGAGCAATGCACAACTAAACTTCTTCAGTACCAACCTTATGGTAAGAGTAAATATAGATCTGATGTGTAGAAAATGGAGGGCAAAGGAAAATAAGCTGCAGAGTGATGGTACATGAACAACTACCTATCATTATAAGTACACTGATAAAGGACATCATGTACTTACAAGAACAATGCAGAGCTAAAAAACATTGGCATTAGATATATTCTACACTAATGTAACCATTCATATAGATCAGATAATTTGGAGCGAACAATTGATAAGCAAGCTATCATGCATACTGCTGTCACATAATGAACCAGGTATGTATGCAAGTATAGTGATACAGGACAACAGGTACTAACAAGAGCAAAGCAGCGGGCAACATATTTGAGATATCCTGTCGTTCTTGTCAAACTGGAATTCTTCTTCGAGCAGATTTCCTACAAAAAAGATTCATAAGGCATATGCGGAAAAGTAGAAGTTCAAATTGTCATGTGATTTCATAGACAATACCTCATCCTGGGAATGAGACCAGTGCATAATAAGGTTTTCCATTCAATGTCTTCTAAATTTAGCACAGGAGACTTCACCAGGAATTCGTTTATAGACTTGCCATCAAAGTGTGATTTCCTCAGGTAACACCGATACTGCTGCAATGCTTCCTTGAAAAGCACAAGCAAGCTTTGCTTGTCATGACTATCCAGATTGACCCTTGCCTAGTTACAACAATGTAATGTAAATCATTGATGTGTTCAACCAGCAGAAAACAGGAAAATAATAGCCATGAATAATAGCACTTACACGTAAGTTGGACAGGAAGGTGTGAAAATGGTGTTTGTCTTCACAATAATCTTCCCATGATGGGAATATATGCACGTAGTCCCTAACAACATTGAAAGCATTGTCTTTTAAACTGGGAATAAATGGAATGGGGTTCCAATCTGCAGGAATTGGCCATCTCTATAGTTGGGATAGGTCTTCGGCCGGTGGACTTGCTGTACCATTTGCTGGAGTGGGATTTTTCTGTGGTATAGCTGGTGCTATGGCAAATGAAATCGGTATAACTTTTGCTAGAGTGCAGGTCCTGTGTGGTGGGGCTAGTGGTGTGGCCAGTGAAGTATGGGTACAGTCTGCTGGAGTCGGCCCTATGTTTTGTGTCACTGGTTGTACAGCCAATATAAGTGTGGCGTTGTCTGATTTCTCCGGCACCACCACGTTTTTCAAGGACTTTGTTGGTGCTCCTTCAGGTTCGGCAATCACCCTCTTCCTTTTTGATGTCTGATGCACAAGAATAGCATTTGAGTGGAAAAACATGTTATGATGACAGATGGAATATGTATTGATAATGGATGGGCATGGAATCTCGACATATATGATGAGTAAACTAAGCAGATGGCGGTGCAACAAAGTAGAAGAAATGCAAGACAACATATGCAAGATACCCGCAATCAATAAAACATTGCCAAATTAGAACATGCACCTTGATGGGTGAACAGGACAGGCCATCTGCATTTGACTCCTCGAGGTTAGAATAGTCATTAGGATGATATTCTGAACAAGAATCAACAGGTGTGGAGCGTATGAGTTTCATTGCATCCAGAATGGCACTCAATGCCTTGGTGCCAATTTTGTAAGTCATTGCAGTGTTTAGCTTCATGAGTGGACTGCTGCTAGTGCGACACAAAGCAGCTACATAGATCATAGTGTAGATATAACGGGAAAACCTTAAGCATCAGAGTAAAATCAGCAAAGTGGAACTTGCTGGAATATATGTGCTAGTATTGCCGGTACGGCTAGAAAGGCTTCGGATACCAGCTCTCTTCAAGTGAAGGTGCGGTACTGTTAATATCAATGTAACTCTCAAAGGCGACACAGCTCCCCGCATTTCCTTGCTATTCCTATAGGATTCAAGTGGGCAGGCCACTACAAATCAAAGAGGCTCAAAGTGTCCATCACAACCGACCGTATAGACCTCTACACTGCAAATGTCCCTGCTCATCTTCAGTATAAGGAACATACTGTACTACTATCATACTCCCTCCGTTCCAAAATATAAGTCTTGGTAGAGATTTCCACTATGGATCACATACAGATGTATCCAGGTACATTTTAGAGTGTAGATTCACTCATTTTGCTCCATATGTAGTCCATGGTGGAATCTATACAAAGACTTGTATTTAGGAACGGAGAGAGTACATATTAAAGAAGAACGAAAGAGGAACATGGTAAAGACGAGCAAGCAGATTTTGGATAATAAAATGTTGGTTGCGTAGTGCCCACACATGATGAACCAAAGCGCATTAAGAATGCAACTCCTAGCTATCTCTTGACCATTTCAGGCGGTTGGATGAAGATCCTACGTCTCCTAACCCTTCTTCTTCCTCGTCCCTGATTCTTCCCATACAGAACACCGCACGGGCCGCCGGCCGGACCACCGGCCCCCACCGCCTGTGTTCCTCCGCTAACCCCACCCCCACCCCAACCCCCACCCGCTTCGAGTTTTCTTCGTTCGGAGAGGCCCCACAACCAACCGAGCCCCTTCGATCACACCGGCGAACTCCGGCGAGCTCTGAAAAATCGACTGACCCAATTTTGAAATTTAGTCTACTGTGATTTAACTAGTGTGGAATATAAAAGGGGAAAACCATAAGCATTGCGAGTATGGTGTTGAGCATGCCATGGCGGATCAGAAGGTGCAAACCGAACAAAGGCAACTTCGCAACCAAGACAAGAAATCAGAGTAAAGCAGTGGTGATCTATTTTCTTGCTGCGACAAATAAGTTGAGCAGATACGAAAGAGTACCGCCTCTGGTGCGGCGCCATGTAGGCATCTGCTGAGAATTTGACGGTGCTACGGTAGCGATGGCTGTCGGCGGCATGGAAGAATATCTAGGAGGGTAGACGGTGGCGGCGGGGCGCGGTAGACGAGACGGTCGTAGGAGCGGCGTCGACAAGGTGGACGACGGCAGGGATGAAGCGAGAGGACGGGATGCAAGGATCCCAGTCCGAAGCCGTGGATGAGAGAGGTCGATCTCTTGTAATGGACGGCGGCGTCGGGGTATCGGCTCCAGCAAGGTGGAGGAGGACGGCGGTGGATGGGGTGGCGGACGGCGGCGGACGGAGGAGGGTGGGGTGGAGAGGGTGTTTTGGCGCCCACGGAGTACGAATGGGGAAAAGGGAGGTAGAGAGGAAGGGGGAACCATGTATTCAGGGCGCGCTTGTCTCAAATGTGAGGAAATTTACAAACTTAGCCCCCGTTTCAAATTTCTACACATCACAGCAACACTAGTCGGTCGGGGATAGGACAGTAATCTCGCATACACCAAATATTTGCCGACGAGAGTTTGTTTTTGGCGCCCACCGTGTATGAATATGAATCGGGGAGGGAGTCGACTTCGGCCGAGGACACACTGTGTTTTGGTGCCCACCATGTATGAATCCGGGTGAGAGGCGGTTACGTCACGTTGGGGTGAAATTAAAAACCTACCCCTATCGAAACCTATAGAAATCCAGCATATAGGCTTTGCGTGGCAGGGATAGGCAGTAGTGATTTTCATCTCGCTGATTTTGGTTTCAGGCAGTTACCGCGACTTTCCCCGCTTCGTTCAAATTTTGCAGAGTGCATGTTTACTGTGCCAACTCAATTCGAATCCCATTTGTATTCTATTTATTTTTCGGGCAGGATCCATTTTCAGGTGGAATTACATTCTATATACATCATTTTATATATATATATACTTTCAAAAGCACAACAAAGAATTCTGCTCCTTTATAGTATAATATGATCTACAAATACAACGATCTTGAAATCTTAAGCTTGAATTTGAAATTTTCTAACCAAATAATGTTCTACTAAAATGTATGGATCAGTAATATCTACATATTAAATAACATAGATGTGCGTGATTCATATGAGTATGCATGTTTGATAGATCAATTTTGGTTCGAGTATGGATTACATGTATCATCATCTCGAATTCAAATATTTGAATCCCTTTTTTGTTCACTCCTTTCATGCCCATCTCTCTCGCATGCATGCTCCTTCAGGTAGCTATCACTCTCTTTTCTCCAGCTCACCCGCACGCTCACTTCATGTTGCTCCTATCCTCGCAAACATGGTCTCTCCACGTCTCCCTTGAGAAGTGTCACACTCTCCCTATCATTATAAATTACACGGTTTTCATTATCTCTCACGTCTCTACTGTTCTCTGGTATCACTCGGTACCTAAGCTTTCTTTTTCACCGCCAAACACACAGTCTCCACTCGTCTTTCACTTTGTCTTTCTCTCTATGGGATTCTCTCACACACCCTATATGTCTCTACATATGACTCATACCACTAAAATTACTCTCTCTATCTCTCTTGTAGACACAACATTTGTTGCGGTCTCCTTTTCGTTTCCATCCCAGACAGACATTATTCATTTGTTTACCAATCAGACAACCCCGACTACCGTGTCCTCTCTCTCTCTCATACACACACACGCACAACTCCTACCACTAAAATGTGAATGGAAAACGAGATTTTGTTATACCCAAACAAAAAAGGACTAGAGGGAGTGATTGCTCTGACATGGACGCGACCTCTCATAGCGCAGGCATTGAACCAGCGCGCCGGCCAAGAGGGCCGCACTCGCTGCAGGCCCGGCTGAGCACGCCTCCTCGCCGCGTGAAACCAGCTTAAGACTGCACCGCCTGCCTTCATTGAATCCGCGCGTGTGCCGGCAACACGTCCTTCCGCGAGCCGGTAGGCATTTTAGAACACAAAGAATGACTACAATATAATTAATTTACGCATGGTCTTGACTTGTTGTGCTCGCACTGGTAGCAGGAACTAGTAGAGGATTTTCTTTATTTATAACTCTCCTCACATTTTTTTGGCTTTGAAGTGAATCATGGTTGTGGACATTATGTATGAATGTGCAGATATCTGTGAACATGAGTTTGATGTGGAAGTTGAACTTGGAATGTCGGGCTTGCGCGTGAACTATACCATGTCCAATGCTTCGTCTGTTATTGTTTGGAAAGTAATTGCTGTTATTACATGACCCGAAAAAACATTTTGTGCCACATCAGTAGATGCACGGACATCACAACAGGCATGCTGACTGGATAAACATTTGAACCTAGCTATTATGAAGGAAATTTTGTATTGACAACAGTTTTAGATAGTAGGAGACGCCTAGCCTGCTCTGCCTCTGCTAGCTTATTTCTGGCTTCTTCCATCTCTTCTTTGGCTCGGGTGAAGAGAGCATCTGATTGCTCTTTTCGCTTATTCAGGAACTCAGCTACATTCTCAAGGGCTGCTGCACGCTTTCTTTCAGCCTTTACTAATGCCACGAGGACACGAACAGCTGACGACTCCACCTGGCTTGTGTGTAATCTAGCATCATCTGGGAATTTGCACCTTGTGTCTAATCCAGCATCATTAGGGAACTGGCACCTTGTGTGTAATCCAGCCTCATTTTGGAAACATGATCTCGAGGTTGACCATACTTCCCTCCTCGTAGGAACTACATCCTGACATGAAGTTACTTCTTTTTTAGATCAATACTCAGAGCAACCTAGATCCATTTAGTAGAAGCCGAATAAACAGAACTCAGAGAAGTGAATTCAAAAGGAATAAATAAATAAAAACAGACTACAAGGTGAGAACACCCACTTCCTACATCAAGCTAAAAACAAAAGCACTAGGAAGATTAAGACTCTTCTTATTACACATCGAAGAACACCACGCTTAAGAGAAACAAAAACTACAACATATACACATTGAAGAACATGAGGCTACACGGAAGTAATCGAAAGGGTGTTACTTACCAAAGCTCGTTTTACAGGTTCGGTGCAGCTCCTCTTTAACTTGCCACGCTCCTTTAAGATGTCATGAATATCCCGTGTTTGATCTTCATTGCTCCTCTGCATGTTCGCACTTGTGGTTTTAAAATCTCAACATGGCAAGAAAAATACACTACTAGTAATACTCGCGCATCTTGTGGGCAACATTAAAGCACTCGTCTGCCATGTTAGAGCATCTCCAACAAGATAAACTACTCATACAAATGCATCTTGATGCGTGCAACACATGGGCATTTTGCTTGTTCTAAAAACCTTTCCATCATTTGCCACACTACTGGTTGCAGATGAAAAACCTACCCAAGCACAGCGCGATACAGGAGCGACGCACAATTACAAGCTGATATTCTGTTGGACAATGGAGGCTATAACCAATTACTTTTACGAGAACAATAGCACCCAGGAAATTTGAAGGGTAGGTATGAACAAAATTGGAACTGCACATGTACTGCTAAGTGATTCAATACACACATTACCAATCGAGGAGGAGAACGATGGTCGCGGCGGCCTCTGTGAGTCATGGTCGGTAACGGGAGTCAGTTCATTGTCCAGGACGGTGGTACTTCTACGCCTGGCGTCGGCTTCTGGGAAGCAGATACGAGACTGTGAAAGACGATGCCGGGGAAGAGGCTCCATGTACAACAATGACGGTGGACCGGCTCCAGTGCGGCGTACCAGGTCGTCAATTAGGCAGATGTGCTGCGGTGGAGGAGTGTGCCAATGTAAAGGGGAGGAGCACGAAGGCTGCGGTGCCGTGGCGAAGTCTATTTTGCGGTGGGGATAGAAATTGGGGAGTATTCAGGTGTACTACTCTGGGTGCCGGGGTGGGGTTGGCTGGGTAGGGTGAACCTGAAGTTGAAAACAGCCCCCTACCAAGCGTCTTCCGTAGGCCTGTTCCGAAGGCTATGATGGTAACTTCCCACTACTCGAATCAGGGTCGCGGGAGATTTTCCCGCCGACCTCAAAATTTTGTGACACTGGACTCCCCGTGTGGCGCGTTGAGTGATTTGGCTACGCAACTAGCGAGTAGTAGTAGTAAACTCTGCATATTAGGTTTGACCGAAGTCAAACTTCCTAAAGTTTGACCAAGTTTATAGAAAAATATAAACATTTACCATAACAAATATGTATGATGTGAAAGTACATTCAATAATGAATCTAATGGTATTTATTTGTTATTGTAAATGTTAATATTTTTTGTTATAAGCTTTCTGAGAGTTTACAAAACTTCACTTTGACCAATGCTAATACGCGGACTTAAATAAAAACGGAGGGAGTACACATTTGTTTTCTTAGTTTGTAGTGAACTAATCGTTTGTTGAAATTGTGAAATAAATATATTAGGCTATTGACTTCGAATGTAATGGTCTATACAATTCAATAGTTACAATCATTGTCGAATCCCAAGATGTATACAAGGTCTATAGTACTTCACAACATGCTCAAACTCACATAATCCTAGTCAAATGAGAATCTAAATGCATTTCATAGTTATTACTTTGTAGGATGCAACAAGAACAACCATAACTCTACATCAGCCATTATAGAAGCAACATTTTGACACATCCCAATGTGTGAATGAAACGTGCAGAGAGAGATTTTGAAGATGGAGCAGATAGGGAGGGAAAGATTGTATGTATGTGGACGAGAGAGTAGGAGACAAACCTAACGAGACAGAGAGAGAGATAGAGAGAGAGAAAGAGAGAGGAAGAAGTTAGGTCTGTGAGAAAGATGCATACATGTAATATACATGAGATGCGTGTGCATCTGGATTCTGTATACGTGGAAGGAGAAGAGACAACATGTTTGATGAGAGAGTAGGAAAAACATGGAGGAGAGGGGAAGGATCTCGTGGGTTGAAGGATTGACAATTTTGTGCGGGGGAGAGAGGGATTGGTAATTTTGTGCAAGAGAGAGAGAGAGGGTGGGGGGAGGAGTCAGTCAGCCGTCGTCACATCACCCTACTTCCAAATGACCCCGCATTCTCTAACGCGGTGTGGTGGCCATCTTCGATTTGCTCGTTGCCCTCTTTGAAGATTGAGGTGTTGTGCATGTTGGGGTGCGAAGAAGCACAAGCGAGAGTGGTCGTCGTATAACCTTGGATGGGGATGAATTGTTTGCTCGGGGGAGTGTGTGTGTGTGTTGTGATGCGTGTGTGTCTCTCTCTCTTTGTGTGTGCGTGTGTATAAGATATTGAGAGAAAACAAACCTAAGGAGAGAAATGGGTATTCACGAAGAGATTGTGCAGGCCTTGAGGTGGGCAGGGGCCGGGTGAGGGTGTCAAAATGTGCGCGTTGATGTATGTGTTGCATGCGACCGTGCGAGGGACGGACGAATCGAGAGAGATGGTTGTTGTGTTACAGATGCTCCTTTCTCTGTCTGTCTCTCTCTCTCTCACACACACACACAAGTAAACTAGAAGACCGTTCTCTCATGTATACACAACATATCGGCATCTGTCTATGTCTCACTCATGCACGATCATTTGCACATTCACACCTCTCTATGTCTGTATCACACGCACACCGTCTCCACATTGCCCTTCCGCCACAACACACATATGGACACATACACATGTTCTCTCTCAGTCACACACACAAAATCAGTATTAAAAAAACTAGGGCGCACCTAAAATGTCCAAATCCAAATAAACACGAACTGGAGCTAAATTCAAATATATGGAAATATTGTAGCGTCAAGAACTTTCACAGGAAAAAAAGTTGAGTAATATTCGAGGATTGTTTTCACACACACAAAAAGGTTCGGTGGATGTCCTTGAGCGCGACACGATGACGCACCGTTCGATCGACCGCGTGGCCGCGGTTCACGCTCTTGCATAGGATTCCGTATCATGGCCGTGGTACTAAGGCTGGTCACAATGGGCAGGAACATAAGCTAGTAACTAATGAAAGCACTGCCTATGTCTAATGTTTACGTGTACTAGTACGGTTTTCTTTTTAAGTTTGACCAACCTTATATATAAAACTAAAGTAAGCTCCCACACGCGCACTCATCAATATGCCGCCACCGTTGCGCATGCCGGCGCCCGCCTGCTCCGGCCAACAATTTCTCGCCCATCACCACCGTGTTGCCGCCATCCCTGTGCCATGAAGCCGAAGGCTCGCCCGCTCACGTCGTCTGGAGTCCCTCCTCGCGATGCCGCCGCGCTGCCAAGCACGTGAGCAGCTGGTGGAGCCGCATCTATGCACGCAGCGTATGAAGAGGAGGACGAGCGCGTGCTCCAGCACGCCGGCGAGGAGGAACTAGCGTGTCATTGTTGTCTCCACCTGTGCGGAGGAGGCGCGCATGGTGGCTGTCACAGGGGAAGCCGGTCGCGCGTGCGTCGAGCCCGCAAACGGGGTGCGGATGTGGAATCTACCTTCGAGACCTTGAATGCCACGAGGATCCTGCAATCTGAAGGAGCAATTTGGGTCAGTCGACTCATGTGAGCCGTTTGATGCAACATGGATGGCTAGAAGGGCTTCTTCCACCTCTTCTACCGTCTTCTTCCTTCGCTCCGTCGAACTTCTTTCACAAATCGACTGACCCAAATTATACTACTAGTACGAATGTATTAAGTACAGTAGGAACATGAAGATATGAGCAGTAGTACCAACTGCAAGAAGAATAGTAGTAAGACATAGTACTAGTACTACTGTACGTACTAAAGAGTTCAAATAACGAGAAAGAACATAAACATAGGGGCTGTTTGGTTCCTAGCCACAGATTGCCACACTTCGCCACACCTAACGTTAGGCAAGTTTGACCAAGTTAGGTAGGTGTTTGGTTCTAGCCACACTTGAGACAAAGAATTTTTTATGAGCAGTGAACCCCACATGTCATAGACACAAAAAGTGTGGCAAGATTCCCTTAGGCAAGCCAAAGTATTGCTAACAATTTGAGAAACTTAAGTAAGGCAAGTGTGACAAATGTGGCAAAAATCATGTGGCAACATATGGCAAAGATACTCACAATCCAAACAACCCCATAGTTCTGTTGGGGCCTGTAACACCCCGGATGTAACATTCCCAATTTGTACTCCAACTCTTGCCGTTTCCGGCGTTAAGTTATATTTATTTCTCGGGTTCCGGTCTTTGTCTCCGTGTGTTGTTGTCTTTGTCATGCATCTCATATCATGTCATCATGTGCATTGCATTTGCATACGTGTTCATCTCATGCATTCGAGCATTTTCCCCGTTGTCCGTTTTGCATTCCGGCGCTTCGTTCTCCTCCGGTGGTCAATTCTAGCGTTCTTTCGTGTGTGGGGATTAAACGTTTCCGGATTGGACCGAGACTTGTCATGCGGCCTTGGTTTACTACCAGTAGACCGCCTGTCAAGTTTCGTATCATTTGGACTTCGTTTGATACTCCAACGGTTAACCGAGGGACCGAAAAGGCCTCGTGTGTGTTGCAGCCCAACACCCCTCCAATTTGGCCCAAAACCCACCAAACTCTGCTCCATGTTCTAGAGCATTCGATCACGATCGCGTGGCCGAAAACCGCACCTCATTTGGACTCTCCTAGCTCCACTTATGCCTATAAATACACCCCCTTCGTTTTCGGATATCTCTCTCCCCGAAACCCTACCCCCCCCCCAAAAAAACGCATCCCGCCACCGACGGACACATCCGCCCCTGGCCGGACGCGTCCGCCACCGCACCCAGCCAGCCGCATCCCGCCACGTGGCCCGCGCCACTCACCTCCTCCGCCGGCCCACGGAAGCCCGCGCCTGGCCCCCGCGGCCCAGGGCAACGCCGCCTCGCCCGATCCGCAGTGCCGCCGCCCTACTTCTTCTCCTCTGGCGCCGGCCGCCCCGCCGACCGGAGTTCCACGCCGGAGCCCGCACCGGTCGCCCTTCGCCCGCCTCACCGGAACGCCACCCCGAGCCGGCCGGCTCCGCCGCGTCCCTCGCCGGCCGCTGCCGCCGCCCCCGCCGCCGGATCCGGCCGGGAGTGGCCGGATCTACCTCTCCGACGAACTCCAGAGAACTTCTTCAACTCCGGCGAGCTTCCCTGACCATCCTCGGTTCCCGTGCGATCTGGATTTGAGATCCGAAAATATCTCCTCGGTTGACTTCTCTCCCGAACCCTGATTTTTGTGCAAACTTTGACCTGCCGTAACTTTGCATCCGTAGCTCCGATTTGGGCATATAGTATATCAAAATGTTCGTCTCGACGAGTACATCATTTCATTCCATTGCATCATTTTCATTTGAGTTCATCTTGTTGCCCAAAATGATGTTAGAAGGAGGCTTCGTGAGTTATTTGTCAGATCTGCTAGTTCATCTTAGACTTTTGTCATTTTTGCCATGATTATTGTGTGCATGCTATGCCTGTGAGTCCTCATATGTTTTGTTAAGGATTTTGTCTTCTTTCCAGAGGTGCAACCCATGCATTTTTAGGATGTGTGTGGTGACTTTTGCAAGCTTGCAAAGAGAGGCACTCGGGAAATCTGTTTTCAGAGACAGTTGTTTTCACAAAGTCTGGGATTATTTAGTTCATGATGCCATATGTTCAGCTTGTTTCCTAGTGATCCGTGCCTCTTTTGAGGATGATCAGTAAAGGAATTTTGTTAATCATGTTATGCTCTATCCATCCATGTCTTTACTTGCAATTTTGGAGCACCCTAGCTTGATTCAATCGAGCTCTACTTTTGCTTCGTTGTGAATCTGGGCAGATCGTCAACTCGTTTGCGATTTTGCCGGCGTTGTTATAGTTGATCCATGCATGATATGCCAGTGTTCTTGCCATGTATAGCTATAATTTTGTGCCTTCTTAATGGATGTGTGCTTGCCTTGCCATGACTTGCACCGTAGTGAGTGCGTCGAGCTCGTTTACATGCCTTCGTGAGTTATATTTCAGCATGTCTCAGTTTTCACTAAGTCTGAAAACTGATTATGTTTTTGCTATGTTCGTGTGCTTGTTAGTATATTCTGTGATCCCTTTTGGCTCAAGGTCACTTAGGGACTTCTATTAATATTGTTGAGTAGCTCCATGCCATGTTCTTACTTGTCTTAATCAGGTCATGTATCATGTTGTTTTGCTGCTCCGAAGAGGGCTTCGTGATCTGAAATTTCAGACAAGTGTTAATTTCACTAAGTCTGGAATCTGTTTTGCATTTGCGTTTTTTCCATGCTTGTTTGAACCTCGTAATGGGTGAATTGGCCGTGGCTCAGTGCTAGTCTTTTGTTAAGCATCTTGTGTGCATCCCTGCCATGTATTTTGTTGTCATGTTTGGTGGCTGTAGCATGTTCATCTCGTTGTATTTAGATGCCTACTCGCTGTAAATCGCAGACCGGAGACAATTTTGAATCGCTTGCCATTTCCAAACCATAACTCCGATTCCGGCGTTCTTTATATCGTTTTCAAGAGATTTCATCTCATATTTCCAGTGGAACCCTTGGAATTCCAAGATGAGGCCAGGTTCATGCATTTCCTGTCATTTCCTGTCATATCTTGCATCCCACATAGCATATCATCTTTGCATCGTGTTGATTGAGTTTGCACGTGGTTGATTGTATCCTTGTTGCTTGTTTTTCTTGTTTGGGTAGAGCCGGGAGACGAGTTCGCTATCGAGGAGCCCGTTGAGTGTGCTTTTGAGGATCCAGTCAACTCTGACAACTGTGCAGGCAAGATGATCATACCCTCGAAATCACTACTATCTTTGCTATGCTAGTTTGCTCGCTCTTGCTATGCCAATGCTACGATGCCTACCTTTTGCTTGTCAGCCTCCCAATCGCCATGTTGAAACTCTAACCCACCTTGTCCTAGCAAACCGTTGATTGGCTATGTTACCGCTTTGCTCAGCCCCTCTTATAGCGTTGCTAGTTGCAGGTGAAGTTTGGAGGCCGTTCCTTGTTGGAACATCATTTATTTACTTGTTGGGATATCATTATATTGCCATGTTATCTTAATGCATCTATATACTTGGTAAAGGGTGGAAGGCTCGGCCTCTCGCCTAGTGTTTTGTTCCACTCTTGCCGCCCTAGTTTCCGTCATATCGGCGTTATGTTCCCGGATTTTGCGTTCCTTACGCGGTTGGGTTATAATGGGAACCCCTTGATATTTCGCCTTGATTAAAGCTTTTCCAGCAATGCCCAACCTTGGTTTTTACCATTTGCCACCTAGCCTTTTCTTTCCCTTGGGTTCTGCAGACTCAAGGGTCATCTTATTTTACCCCCCGGGCCAGTGCTCCTCTGAGTGTTGGTCCACCTGTCAGCTGCCGGTGGCCACCATGGGCAACTCTGGGCTGGCCTACCCGTACCTAAGACAATCTGAGTGTGCCCTGAGAAAGAGATATGTGCAGCTCCTATCGGGATTTGTCGGCACATTCGGGCGGTGTTGCTGGTCTTGTTTTAACCTGTCGAAGTGTCTTGAGTTACCGAGATACCGAGTCTGATCGGAACGTCTTGGGAGGAGGTCTATTCCTTCGTTGACCGTGAGAGCTTGTCATGGGCTAAGTTGGGACTCCCCTGCACGGATTGAACTTTCGAAAGCCGTGCCCGCGGTTATGGGCAGATGGGAATTTGTTAATATCCGGTTGCAGATAACTTAAACCTTAATTAATTAAAATGAATCAACTGAGTGTGTTGCCGTGATGGCCCCTTCTCGGCGGAGTCCGGGAAGTGGACACGGTGTTGGAGTAATGCTTGCGCAGGTTGTTCTTCTTGATTCTCGCTCGCGCTTTGCCTCCTCTTCTCGCTCTCTTTTGCGAATAAGATAGCCACCATATATGCTAGTCGCTTGCTGCAGCTCCACATATATTTGCCTTTTCCTTCCTATAAGCTTAAATAGTCTTGATCGCGAGGGTGCGAGATTGCTGAGTCCCTGTGGCTCACAGATTACTATTACACCAGATGCAGGTCCAGGTGATTCCGCTCCAGGTGACGAGTATGAGCTCAAGTGGGAGTTCGACGAGGACTCTCAGCGATACTACGTTTCCTTTCCCGATGATCAGTAGTGGTGCCCAGTTGGGGGTGATTGAGACCGTTGTCGCATGTTGGGTTTTCTTCTATTTTGGCGCCGTAGTCGGGCCATGAGTGTTTTGGATGATGTAATGTTATTTATGTACTTGATTGATGTGGCGAGTGTAAGCCAACTATGTTCTCCCCTTTATTATTCATATTACATGGGATGTTGTGAAGATTGCCTAACTTGCGACATATGCCTTCAATGCGATTATGTCTCTAAGTCGTGCCTCGACACGTGGGAGCTATAGTCGCATCGAGGGTGTTACAGGGCCTCAGCACAACACACCCTTGAAAATAAACTAATAAGCAACTAGTCCGCTTGACACTGCAGTAGAACCAGCATGAGCGACGGCACTGCCACCTACTTGGAGTCCGAGTCCACGTCCTCGACTTCGTCCTCGTCCCTCTTCCTCTTCCTCTTCCTCTTCGCCGACGCTTCTTTGCTTGAACCGGACACTGGGCTATGCCTCTTCATCCAACCCTTGTAGATATTTAAACAAAGGTAGGCATCCATTGCTGCGTACAGGATGTGATCTTCATCTAATGTCTTCGACTCCCATGCATGATGAAACTCGTGATGAGGTTTCTTCAGTTTAGCGTACGAAGGATCAATCATGGCTGCTGCCAGGGTCAGCATTGAAGGTTGAGAGGAGGACACCAGGCTTCCCTTCTGGAGATCGAAGGGCTGGCCTACAACGAGACCTATCTGACGCAGGACATCACTATCGTTCTTAAAGCCTACAGTAACGAATTTCACTCTTTTGTCCTTGAGGAAGTTCTTAAAATCTGGGCACTCAACGTCGGCATGGCATATGTGGTAGACCAAGCAAACGTTATGTACGCAAACCAGGATCACGGCGGGCTTCTTCCTCTCTTCGTCCTTTAGATCCTTATCTCGTCCTAGGACTGTGGTGTACTCAACATCTAGCCCAGCGACCCACTTATCCGTTGAACTGTTGAACATGTGTAGGAAGCGAGCAAGCCATGCTTTCACCGCCTCGGATCCACGTGTGTAGGTGACGATGAACTGATCGCCGGTGATGGCTCTAACCTGGTACTCAGCGGCAACCATGGAGATTTGGGAGGCCATGGATTTTGGAGGAGGGTTAGGAGAAGTTGAACTGTTGTACCCCGCAAAAAAAACTGGGAGCGAACTAATGTGAAAGGACGGGATGACTGGGAGCGAACTGTTGTAAGGTAGAAGACGGGGACGAGTAGGGCGTGCGAACGGCATGGGGTTGCTGGCTTGCCCGGTGGATAAACGGCTGCAAGCCCCCAAAGAGTTCTCGAGAACTATGCAGGACCCACTAGATGTCATGTCTACTAGACCCATATCATAGGCCTGACGGTATAGCTTCTGCCTGTTCGCACGCTATGCCGGCGCGTGGATGTAACTTCACTTAATTCTGTCAAACGTCGCGCCTCCCATGACCTTCGCCTCCCTCGCGCGGTCGCGCCCTTTGAGACTTCGACCGGCTATAAATGAGCAATTTTTTGCCTTTTTTAGACAAGTAATTTTTTGCCTACTCCGCATGCATGATACTCCCTCTGGTCCTTTTTACTCCCGTCAACCGTTTGCAAAGTGTTTGACCAAATTTATACTTTTTTTTGAACACCACCTTATATTAATTAACCAGCCTCACCAGTACACTCATTCGATACAATATTCACCACACAGGGCGGTATGTTATTTACAAGAATACCATCTAATCTATTGTCAAAGCTATACTTAGGGATTAAGTGTGCCACCTTATTGGCTGAACGGCTAATCTTTGACAATTGAAGATTGTTGATCAACATTGAGATGCTCAACGCTTTCATCTTCAGGTCACGCATAGCAGACCTGTCAACTCTTTGACAGGCATCAATGAAATCCCACGACCAAATTTATACTAAAAATATCAATATCTACAATACTCCCAAAACACTTAGGTGCGGTGCATTAACTTCGACCTCGTTTCTTGTTTCTTGACATATCAACCAATAGGAGATGTGGGTGTGCATGCTTTTAATGACTTGATACTACCAAACACGACATGCAGTGGTTAGTTCATTGCATGCAATGCTATTAATTAGCAAAAAAAACATTAAGATCTCTCGTTTTCCCCTCCTCCTTGGTCATAGTGCACAATCTAAGATGACTTGCTCACCTAGACGGAGGGAGTACTGATTATAAACATTAAGATCTCTCGTTTTCCCCTCCACCTTGGTCACAATGCACAATCTAAGATGACTTGCTCACCTAGACGGAGGGAGTACTGATTATAATGAGCACTCAACTAGTACTAGTATAAGAACTACGTTTTATAATGAGTGTAAAAATATTGATTTGACATTGTGAATGTTGACACATTGTGGAATAGTTTTTGAAGTCTGCAAAAGTACTCAACTAGTGTTGTCGTTCTCCACAAAAAATTGTGTTTACCAATGCATGCATGAACTCTAGTTACTCTAACCCCCCCTCTCTTCTTTAATTCTTTGCCACATCAGCATGTTTGCTATTCCCGTGTGCATGATACCAGCTAAGATACCACCATTATGGCCAGCCTTAATCATCGCATGCAATAATTTAGTGCACCTTGAAATTTGAACATGTGTGGGGCGTGTTTGTTTTTAATGACTTGAGACTATACCTAGCTTGGCATGCAAGATGACTTATTATGCACCGCCCCATACCTGCAGGAAGCCCGTTCGTCTCCAAATTTTTTCCTCTCCATGTGTGAAACAATATGCCTGCCAAACTCTCCTTCTCCCTCCGGCGGTCCCACCACTCCACCCCGTGTGAAAAAAATCTGCATGCATGACTCTCCTCCCCCCACGCTCGTCCAATCCGTTGTAACCAGCAATATTTCCACCCCTTCGCTCCCCCGTAATTTACTCCAACAAATATGCCCATGTAGCTGTTACTTAACTGCAGGTGCATTCGGTCACAGACATATGGGCCCAACAGGGGTCTGGCCCACATGTCAGTGACACAACTGGACCGGCAGTTAAGTCAGTGCAGCTCAGTCCATATCTTACGTAGGTGTGCCATTGCTCGCTATAAATATTGCGCCTCCCACGACATCGCTATCTCCTCCCCCTCACGTTCACGTTCATTGCTATATTCTCCCCCTCCCTCTCACGTCGACCACCATGGCATCGCCCCTCCCAAGCCCTAGGAGCCCCTCGCTGCACCGCGCGGACGGGCATGCAGCGCCGTTCCGTTCCTCGCCGCCACTAGTCGAGGAGGACGCGTCGGTGTTCCGCTCCTCGCCGCTACGTGACGTGTCGCCGTTCCGTTCCTCGCCGCCACTAGTCGAGGAGGACGCGTCGGTGCTCCGCTCCTCGCCGCGACGCGTCGAGGTGGACGCGTCGGTGTTCCCAATCTCGCCAGCACGCGCACCGGAGGACGCGTCGGCTCCCCGCTATGAGGAGAACACCGCGCCGCCCGCCGAGCCCCCCAGCCTTGAGGAGCTTTGGAAAGAAATGGATGTCGCCTTGTGGGAGGCTTTGCCTCCAGCAGAGTGTGCCAAAATAGAGGCGGAGAAGAATGCCGAGGAAGAGAAGCGCACCGCGGAACAAGCTGCCTGGGAGGCCTATGTCGCGTTCGAGAGAGTCAGGAAATTGGCTCTTTGGCAGAAGGCTCGTGCGAGGGCCGTGAGGGTGGCGGAGGACACCCATGCCGACACCCTGAGTGCAATCGGGCCCAAGCGCCTCATCTACGATTGGCGGTACATGGACCGGGTGCACGCTTCCAGTGTGAAAGTGCGTTATATCGACTAGAGGGGGGTGAATAGGCGATTTTTATGAAAGTCTTCAAAACGTGAGAGTTATGAAGACAAACAGTGAAGATTATGCCTATTACTATGCAGCGGAAGTTAGATTACACTAGGCCAGCCATGGTCATGTATTCAATAGAGTGAAAGCACAATGACAAACAGCTCCAGTGTAATAAGGATCAGGTAGGAAGAAGTTATGAAGCCAAAAAGTTCATACATTCACGTTGTGAAGACAAAAGATAAAGCAAGCAAGCAATGGCTTCACAATGTGTAACAGTAAGAAAAAGAAGTGAAGATGAAACCAGTGACTCGTTGAAGACAATGATATGTTGGACCAGTTCCAGTTGCTGTGACAACTTTACGTCTGGTTGGAGCGGCTAGGTATTTAAAGCTTAGGATACACAGTCCCGGACACCCAGTCCTAAACACACAGTTCAGGATACCAAGTCCTCACCGTATTCTCCTTGAGCTAAGGTCACTTAGTCCTCGCCCAATCACTCTGGTAAGTCTTCAAGGTAGACTCCCAAACCTTCACAAACTTCGTTCACTGGCAATCCACAATGTCTCTTGGATGCTCTGAACGTGACGCCTAACCGTCTGGAGGATTCACAGTCCTCAAGTGTAATAAGTCTTCAGATCACACAGACAAGAAGACTTAGGTGATGCCCAATTTGCTCTGGCTCTGGGTGGTTAGGGCTTTTCTCCTCACTAGAAATTCTCTCAAAGGCTTCGAGGTGGGTTGCTCTCAAACGACAAAAGCCGTGCACTGCAATCTGAGCAGCCAACCGTTTATGGTTGTGGGGGTGGGCTATTTATACCCACTTGGCAACCCGACCTGATTTGTCCGAAATGACCCTGGGTCACTAAGGAACTAACACATGTCTCAACGGTCAGATTTCAAACTCTCATGGCAACTTTGCTTGGGCTAGAAGCAAAGCTGACTTGTCCGGCTCTGGACAAGATCCGCTCTCATTGTCTTCGCTCGAAGACATAGGTTTTTAATTTAGGCATCACTTCAGTCATTCTGACTGGTTCTCCTGGACCCCACTTAACAGTACGGTGGTTCCTATGACTCAACACAAAAGAAGAAGAACTACGAAGGATCTAGGTCTTCGAGCTCCATAGGCTTCATAACGTGTCTTCTTCTGTCATAGTCTTCAATGTGAATATCTTCATAAACCACCTTTGTCTTCAATGTCTTCATACATTTTTAGGGGTCATCTCTGGTAGTAAAACCGAATCAATGAGGGACTTCTACCTGTGTTTTCCTGCAATTCTCACAAACACATTAGTCCCTCAACTAGGTTTGTCGTCAATACTCCAAAACCAACTAGGGGTGGCACTAGATGCACCTACAATCTCCCCCTTTTTGGTGATTGATGACAAACTAGTTGAAGTTTTCAACGGGGAATATAATGTGTGAAGTTTGTAAAGGATAGGGAATTGTCTTCATAAGTTGCAAAGGCTCCCCCTGAAGATGTGCATATAAGTTAATTTGCTTTTGGGATGCAAATGCACATGGCAGGTTGTACTTGGGGAGATCCTCTTCAGCTTATGATGACAATCCACTATGCGTGTGAAAGTATATGAAGATAATGACATGCATAATGGAAAATGGACGTCTGCAGAATGAGATAAGTGCGGAATTTATCGTCGCACATGCGGAATTTATCTTCGCAAACAGAGTGGCAAACAAGTAGCGGACGACCATCGAGTTTTAGTGTTTACAACTCAAAGAACCAAATGAAGCAAAGACAAGAGTTGTAAACATGAAGCAAATTATGACAAAACTTAATGCACCCGCCCATATTGACCCGCTTGAAGACTATAAACATCATACGCTTCTCCCCCTTTTGTCAGTAATGACCAAAAAGGTTTGAAGACATAGAGTTTGCTATGCGTTTCCAGGCGCAGCAGGGTCGGTGGAGTTGTTTGGCGGTGCAGAGCTGGGATGTGCTGAAGCAGGTGGTGGTGATGTAGCATCGTCGTCTTCATCAATGATCCTTGCAGTAACTGTGGCAGCAGATGAAGAGAACTCAGAGTCTTCTAGTGATGGTGTGTTGCGCATCACAGCCCTTCTAGGAGGTGTGGTGTCAAACTTGAAACGCTCTGTGAAGCCATCCTCTTCAAGTTCAGCTTCAGTACATATCATTGAGAGCCCTTTCCATGTACGACGGCAGGTTTCGTGTGTAACGAAGGCATTCTTGGTGGCAAGGTTTCAAAGACGATTGACATCCACCAAGAGGCTCTTCATCTGACGTTTTAGCCAGTCATGATGCCTATCTTGCTTTTGGTGAAGGGCCACAAGAAGCTCTCGGTCAGTGAGGACACGAGCACGCTTCTTGGGTCTTGAAGCATTTGTGCTGTCTGTGGCTTCAGTAGATGCTGGTGCACGTGTAGTGCCAACGGATATACCCTGGATATGGCTTCAACACCTTCAACATTATGCATGAAGCTCTGGTGTTCTGCATTTTGAAGACTTATCGGTTGCTTGGCAGGCTCTGGATATATAGCTTCAGCAGAGGTATCCACATCTGGCAAGAAGATCCGATGGTTTCGGGCAGAGGGCTGATACGAGATCGCAGAGTGCAGTTTGATTAGCCTCATCACCCAAGGAGCATAGAACTTCAAACCAAATAATTCTGAGCCTGACGCTGCAAGTTGGCGTATCAAGAGATCCTGTGCGTTGAAGCATTTGCCATGCAGGATATAGAATATGAGAGTCTTCATTGCACCCTCGATCTTGGCATGTGGTGAGTGTCCCTTAATGGGCCAGAGAGTCCACCGGATGATGTGATATATGGTCCTGGGCAGGTACTCTAGGTCTTCAACAAAGAACTCAGTTGGATAGGGTGCATCCTGAGGCAATGGCTTCATCATTGAGAGCATCTGACTCATATTTGGTTCAGGTCTCTGGAATATGCTCTCAATAGCTTCAGAATGTAATTGACAACCTTCCTCGAAGAATTCGCCAGGAGTGGGCAGGCCGGTGAGCTCAATGATATCAAACGCATTGGCTTCATGATGGACATTGCCGGTCATCCACTCCAGGATCCAAGTCTTCGGATCTCTGTTGTATCCTTTGATATGGAGAGTGGCATAGAACTGAAGCAGAAGCTCTTCATTCCAGTGCTCTTCATCAGTCACAAATGGAAACAGACCCACTTGCTTGAAGCAATCCAAAGCTTCCTCTAAGCAGGGCAGACCAGCAATGGCTTCAACCTCAAGGCGCTTGTGTGGAAAGATGTGGCCTTGGTTGTATAAGATGCATGAATAATAGCTGCGCTGAGAATAGCTCCAGAACATGTCTGATACAATCCTTTCCCTTGAATAGGGGTTCTTGGAGCTATTGAAAAATGTATTGTCTGCCTTGAAGCTGTTAATATCAAAGGAGCCAGGTGCTGATGCAGGACATGGAAACCTTGGAAGCCTTGGGACTGGCTTCTGGACATGAGGCCTGTGCTCAATATGATAATCAAACTGTGGACCTGCAGCAGACTCAGGGACTGAAGTGTCTGGCTCAGTAGCTTCGCTGTCCGCTGAAGCATTTGGTGGGGCGGGCTCCACATTGGCTTCAGTGTTTGTGGTGGCAGTCGCAACATTTTCTTCCTCCGCTTGTGTAGTTGGAGGGACAACCTCAGGCACGTTCTCCTGGAGAACTGCATCTTGATGGAGCGGGGGAGTGGGTTCTGGTGGAGCTTCTTCATTGTCTTCGGCTGATGCAGCCGGAATTTTTGCAGTATGGACTTGAGGCCGTGGACCTTTGCGAAGCCTACGGAACGTAGACGACGCTTGTGGGGTCGGAGTGGGCTGAACCTCAAAGTCTTCTTCCTCATGAGGGCGATCCGCCCATGACTCATCTTGTGCCATTGGCGTCAGAGGACGACCAATACTGATGAGTTCGCTTGTTTCAAGCTGAGGAAGGGCTGCATCATCTTGCACATTGTCCTGATGACCAATGTCTTCAACAGCTATTGGGTCGGTTGCTGGAATATCTTTAGCGTTAGGAGCCTCTGTGGGAGCAGGCTCATGAACTGTCAGTCGTCTTTCTGCATTGGGGTGAATGACAGAAAGGGGTTCAACCATCAAGGGCTCCGTGGGAGCAGCCCTAGATTTCTTGGTCTTGCGCTTCTTTTTGCTGGGGGCAATAGGAGAGGCTTCAGAGCTCTTCCTTTTTCTGGCTTCAGCTTCTGCAGTTCTTGTCTTCTTTAGCTATGAAGCTGTTGACCGGCTCTTTGGCTTCGAGCCAGTCGTTGTAGTGGGGAAGACAATTTGAACCGCTTCTAGCCGAGGTGCCTCTGGTTCATTCACAGCAGGCTCCTTCTTCTTCTTTGCGGCCATCTTGGGGTCGATGCCAGGACGCCCAAGTGCCTTGCACTTTTCAGCCTCGTTGTAGGCTTGAACACATTTTTCTACCAAAGACTTCATCCTTTCACGCGAGCCCTGAGCTTCAGCATGCTTCTTCAGAAAGTTTTCTTTGAGCTCATGCAGCATGATTTTGAAGCTCCTCACTTCCTGCACGCTGAGGCTGGCCATGTGCTTCTTGAACTGAGCCTTTTCGTGATCAATTTTCTGCTTTAGCTCAACAATGCGCTGAGCAATGGCCAGTTCTGAAGCAATTGCGCCTTGCAAAGCGACGCTGAGTCCAACAGGCAGCTGCAGATCATTGAAGCTTATGTCTGGTGAGTCAAACCATTCATCGATGAAGCTGTGGATGATGGCGACATCAAAGAGAGGCAGATTGTTGAAGATTTCAGCTTCTTCTTTGCTTTTGATAAGCTGCTCTATAGCGTCATCTCCCAGATCTTCATCGCTTGATAGATCAATGGCTTCGCTGCGCAGAATGGCAGCAGCAGTGAGCTCTTTGTCGGTTTGTTGCTGGGGCTCCTTTTCTTTCCGGGGCTTGGAGATGCGGGATACGTCTTCAGACTGCACACTGACTTCAGGAGGTGCAGTTTTCAATGGCTTCGCCCTTGAGATTTTTGAGGTAGGTGCCGGCTTTGAAGCTTTTGATTTCTTCGTCTGCTTTGGCTTCGGCACAGCAGGAGCTTCATCAGACTCAGAGTCAGCTGGAGGGTCATTTACGGCAGTCCCTTGGACTAAGATGTGAGTGATCAGGCCCTCAAGATTGGCAAACGGACCGATGATATTGGGTTCAGCGTCGCGTGTGCCATCTGCCCTTGGTGAGGAGGGACCAGGGTTGAAGTCAAACCCAAATTTCTTCTTGTTTAGCTTCGCTCACTGTTGGGCAAACTGAAAGTTGCGCTTGAAGATATTGTCATCACGACACCAGAGAAGTGACGACGGATGTGCATCATCAGGTTATGGTCCTCGGACCATGCATGGGTAGAAGCCTTGAGCAATGGCTTCATCTCTGGTCCTGGGTACAAGGTTCTTGTATAAGATATCCCCCCATGGGCTCTTGATAGCATTCTTTTCAGCATACTCCTGGGTGACGAAGCGGTATTTGAACCATTGTTCTGCCCAATAGCGTCGAATCCATTGGATTCGGGTCTTGCGCTGCCCATAGCTCTCTTCTGGATCTGTTTTGTACATTTCTGCCAAGTCTTCAGGCAGATCCTTGGAAGTTCCCTCACGTCTCCATCTGCCCCCCTTTCTTGCTGCTGCTTCTGAAACCATAAACTTTAACTTGAAAGGCTTCAAAACTTTCAAAGGCTTCAAAGGCTGTCTTTTTCTGGACCAACAGGAACTGGCTTCAGGAGAGTTTATGTGATGCTGTAGTAATTCTGCAAATGAATGCAGACTATGAGAACCGAAGGATTCTCCCACGGACATGTACCTGTGACAGCATTAAGGTGCGAGGGAAGGGGAAGAGGTCATATGCATTCTCAGAAGGTTTTGAAGATTAATCAGTTTAGAAGACATTGACCTCATCGTGCGAAGACATTCACTCATAGATAAGAAGTTGGTTCCAGATTTGTACGAACCCACAGATTAGTACAAGTGAGGAATCTAACTACTTTATGAAGCACAAGTGAATATACTAGGCATGTTATGAGATGCAGCAAGAGATCTAACTATTGTGAAGAGAAACTTCTTATGGTAGGAAGTGACAGAACCATGAGATCAAAAGAGGCTGTAAAAAGAAGTTTTATTTACCACACTGGGACTGCTAGACGGAAGGGAGTTAATGCCGAGCAGTTCAGTCCTCCGTGCCCTAACTTGGCGACGGAAAACAACTATGGCGACAGCGGAGAGGACGATGTCCACGGTCGGCGTGAGGACGGCGTTGGAGAGGTTGCGGCAGCGAAGCGCTTCGTCTCCGGCGTCGTCGAGTGCTAGCGGTGGCGCTAGGGTTCTTGCGAGGGTGGAAGAAGAAGATAATGACTGCGGTAAGTGTGAATTTATAGGCTCAGGGGCGGCACTGTGCTATTACACAGGTGCCCCTGGCGGTTCGCATTTGAGGAACGCGTGGCCAGTTAGCGAATGTTTGGGGTTTGTTCCACGTCCCACGCACGCCTAAATTGTCGGGCGGTCGTTCCTGCTTCTCTGGATTTCATGTGGAGGAATGAGCATTAAAAACGGACTTTATGGTTGTCTCTATATCTTCAGCTGACAAGGACGCGGTGAAGACATTCGACAGTTTCAACAGAATGCATATGACTTAGAGAGATAGAGTTTGAGATAGAAAGCATAGAGAAGTTTGGGGTCCGATCACATTCACTTAGTTCAAAAGATTCAACACGAAGCCATAGCTATAAGTGAATGCTGTAGAGGACAGAGCACTAGTATATATATATATATATATATATATCTATACAAGCAACTAGTGAAGATAATCATGAAGACATGTTCGAAGCCAAACCAAATGTGAAGACAATCAAATGTGAAGATATTGCAAGGTGACGCCATGAGTGAAACACTTCAAAATAGAATGTTTGGTGGTGGCGTTACCCACCGTATAGGAAGTATTAGACCCAGACACGGCACACAATTATCGTGGCGCTCCGAAGTCAAATTCCACATTAATGTATTCACACTTAGAATGTATGTCTTCATTGAATGAAGATATACTTTACTTTGTGTGATGCACATCTAAGTCATCAATATGCATGAGTGTTAGGATGTGTGCCTGATCACAGGACATTTGAGGATTCCAAGATATTTAGCTCACACCGTAACTTGCAAAATCTCTTCTCATCCAAGGGCTTGGTGAAGATATCCGCCAATTTCTCTTCAGTGTTGACGTGTATGATATCAATGTCTTCCTTCACAACATGATCTCTGAGAAAGTGATGACGAATTTCAATGTGCTTTGTCTTCGAGTGCTGAACTGGGTTGTTGGCAATCTTGATGGCGCTTTCGTTGTCGCAGTAAAGTGGCACTTGCTTCAGATGAATGCCATAGTCCTTGAGTGTTTGCTTCATCCACAGAAGCTGAGCGCAGCAAGATCCAGCAGCAATGTATTCAGATTCAGAAGTGGACAGAGATACACAGTTCTGCTTCTTTGAAGACCAACATACAAGTGATCGTCCCAGAAAATGACATGTGCCTGATGTAGACTTTCGATCAACTTTGTCACCAGCATAATCAGCATCCGAAAATCCAACCAAATCAAACTCTGAGCCCTTTGGATACCATAATCCTAGAGTTGGGGTGTGAGCCAAATATCGAAGAATTCACTTCACAGCTAAGTGATGCGACTCCTTTGGTGCCGCTTGAAATCGAGCACACATGCAAACACTAAGCATGATATCTGGCCTAGATGCACATAAATAAAGCAAAGAACCAATCATGGAGCGGTATACATTTTGATCAAACTCTTTACCATTGTCGTCAGGACCTAGATGATGTTTGGCTGGCATTGGTGTTGTGAAGCCTTTGCAGTCTTGCATACCGAACTTCTTCAGGCAATCTTTGAGATACTTTTCTTGAGATATGAAGATGCCATTGCGTTGTTGTCGTATTTGAAGACCAAGGAAGAACTTCAGTTCCCCCATCATGGACATCTAATATTGCTCTTGCATCATATATCCAAACTCTTCACTGTACTTCTGATTGGTACAGCCGAAGATAATGTCATCCACATATATTTGGCACACAAACAGGTCACCATCATATGTCTTCGTGAAAAGAGTGGGATCCAGGGAACCAGGTATGAAGCCTTTGCTCTTCAAGAAGTACTTGAGTGTGTCATACCAGGCCCTAGGGGCTTGTTTGAGGCCATACAGTGCCTTGTTGAGCTTGTATACCATGTCAGGATGTTTTGGATTTTCAAAGCCAGGCGGTTGTGCAACATACACTTCTTCTTCAATCTTGGCATTGAGAAAGGCACTTTTGACATCCATTTGATATAGAAGTATGTTATGATGATTTGCATAAGCCAGCAGTATGCGTATAGCTTCAAGCCTTGCCACAGGAGCAAATGTTTCATCGAAGTCAATGCCCTCCACTTGAGTATATCCTTGAGCAACGAGACGAGCTTCGTTTCTGACAACTTGACCATGCTCATCTTGCTTGTTGCGGTATATCCATTTGGTGCCTATTATGTTGTGCTTCCGTGGATCAGGACGCTTAACCAGTTCCCATACATTATTCAGCTCAAACTGTTGAAGCTCTTTTTGCATAGCTTGAATCCATTCAGGTTCCATGAAGGCTTCTTCAACTTTCTTGGGTTCTGATATTGAGACGAATGCGAAGTGCCGACAGAAGTTTGCTAGCTGAGTTGCCCTTGAACGAGTGAGTGGACCAGGTGCATTGATGCTGTCAATTATTCTGTCAATCTGCACTTCATTTGCAACACGAGGATGTACAGGGCGAAGACTTTGCTCTTGCTGATCTGCGTTGTTGTTGGGAGGAATGTCTTCAGGCTGAGCATTGTCTTCATGTTGATCAGGTGCTGAGATGATAAGTTCTTCTTCAGGATGAGCTTCAGAAGGTATAATCTCTCTAGTTCCCATAAGCTTGATTGATTCACTAGCTAGAACTTCATCTAGCACATTTCGCAGTTGCTCTCTTTGTGAACCATTTGTCTCATCAAACCGCACATCCACTGTTTCAACCACTTTGTAATGGAAGAGATTGAAGACTCTGTAGGAGTGTGAATCCTTTCCATATCCTAACATAAAGCCCTCATGTGCTTTTGGTGCAAACTTTGAGGTGTGGTGTGGGTCCTTGATCCAGCACTTTGCGCCAAATACTCTGAAGTAACTGACATTTGGCTTCTTGCCAGTTAGGAGTTCATAAGATGTCTTGTTCAGAAGCTTGTGAAGATAAACACGATTGATTATATGGCATGCAGTGTCAATGGCTTCAGTCGAGAATTTTCTTGGAGTCCTGTATTCATCTAGCATTGTTCTGGCCATCTCAATGAGTGTTCTGTTCTTGCGTTCGACGATGCCATTCTGCTGTGGCGTGTACGGAGCTGAGAATTCATGTGTGATGCCCAAGGTATCAAGATATGTGTCAAGGCCAGTGTTCTTGAATTCAGTGCCATTGTCACTTCTTATGTGCTTTATCTTGGCGCCAAAATTGTTCATAGCTCGATTGGCGAAGCGTCTGAAGACATCCTGCACTTCAGTCTTGTAAAGGATTATGTGCACCCAAGTATATCTAGAGTAATCATCAACAATCACGAAGCCATAGAGGCAAGCAGTAGTAGCAAAGGTTGAGTAATGAGTGGGACCGAAAAGATCCATGTGGAGCAGTTCGAAGGGTTGAGTAGTAGTCATGATTGTCTTCGAAGGATGTTTTGCCCTTGTCATCTTCCCTGCTTCACAGGCACCGCATAAGTGATCTTTCTTGAACTTGACGCCCTCGATGCCTATGACATGCTTCTTCTTTGCAAGGGTGTGGAGGTTCCTCATGCCAGCATGCCCAAGCCTCCGATGCCAAAGCCAGCATTCTGAAGCTTTTACAAGAAGACATACTGCAAGTTGTGGTCCTGCTGAGAAATCTACCACGTACAAATCACCTTTCCGATACCCTTCAAACACTAGAGACTTGTCAGATTCCATTAGTACCAGGCAACGATATTTTCCAAACATTACGATCATATTCAAATCGCAAAGCATTGAGACAGACATTAAGTTGAAGCCAAGGGATTCAACAAGCATGACTTTATCCATGTGTTGATCCTTTGAGATTGCAACTCTACCTAGACCCAATACCTTACTTTTACCAGTGTCAGAAAATGTGATGTGGCTCTTGTCGGATGGACGTAATGTTGAGTCCATAAGAAGGCTTCTTTTGCCAGTCATGTGATTTGTACACCCACTGTCAATAATCCATTCTGAAGACTTTGAAGTCGCTGGTGTCGTACCCTATAGTGCAGTTAGGGGGATAGGCTTCACGAAGAGAATTGTGAAGCATAAACATTTGATGAACCAGTGGGTTATGAAAACTTAGATCCAGATTAGAACTAATAGGGAAAGTAGCATGCGATTCAGGAACGAGGTACATAACGATGCCATTTGGGCATTTTATCTTGTGCACCACAAGATTTTTAAGGTCCCCAGCAATAGCGTCAGAGGATTTTGTTTTTCTGCTGGAGACCTTTCCCTGCAAAAGAGAGTTAAGCTTTCTTAACCACCCACATCTTCAAGGGTGTCTTAGAAGCAATAAGTCTAAGTGCAGCATCTGAGAATTTTGGCTTTGAAGCCTTAGCAAACAGTCTAGCAGGTGGACAATAATACTCATAGGAATAAGCAGAATAATTTATGGTCATATGAACATGACGATTCGAAGAACCGTTCTCATATTCATATGCCTAAGTATGATTTCCCTGCAAAACATTTGTGTTAGTGTGACTCAGGTGAGTCCCCTGTTTGTATGAAGCCTTTGGACCATATGAAGCCTTTGGTCTGAGGTTTGTCTTCTTTAAGTGAGGTGTCATGAAGACATTCACAGGAAGATTTTCCAAACACTTTTTCGGAACCCAGATCTTCTTCATAGGCGGTCCATTCCTACAGTTAGTACCAATGTACCTGGCAAACACTTCACCATTCTGATTCTTAAACAGTTTATAGTTTGCATTCATCAATGTTAATGGGGTTAGCACAAGTGAAGCCAGATAAATTGGATGGATCTGCTGAAAGTTCCTTTGCAGCAACCCATGTGGTTTTGGGGTACTGCTCAGGTTTCCAGTAAGAGCCATCTGCATTTATTTTCCTCACGAACCCAACACCCTCTTTCCTAGGGTTTCGGTTCAGAATCTGCTTCTTGAGGACATCACATAATGTTTGATGTCCTTTAAGACTTTTGTACATCCCTGTTTCAAGCAATGTCTTCAACCTAGCATTCTCATCAGCAATAGCAGTGGTATGCTCAGCAGAGGGGTTAGTTACCACATCAACAGTTGAAGATATTGCAACAGCAGTAGCAGTGGAACATTCAGCAACAGAAGTAGCATTATCACGCTCAATGCATTTAAGACATGGTGGTTCAAATCCTTCCTGAGCGGGACTGATCTGTTCGGCGCGAACTGACTCCTTTTCCTTTTGAAGATCTTCATGAGCCGCTCTCAATTTCTCAAGTTCTTGCTTCCTTTGAAGATAATCATAGGAAAGCTTTTCATGAGTTGTTGAGAGAGTATCAAGACGATCTTCAAGTTCCTGATACTTAACGTGAAGGTTTTTTATGTCTTCAATTAAGGATTCAGATCGAGTCATTTCAGCACCCAAATGATCATCGCTTCTGTCTAACAATTTTTGAATATGTTCCATAGCTTTCTGTTGTTCAGTTGCAATTTTAGCAAGTGTTTTGTAGCTGGGTTTTGAATCACAGTCAGAGTCATCGTCACGTTTGATAGCGAGTAGTGCGTGTGTTTACCTTGGCACCACGTGCCATGAAGCAGTAGGTAGGAGTGGAGTCGTTATTGTCATTTGCGTCGGTGTCGGTGATGCAGTCATTGTCTTCAGTGTTGAAGATGGACTTGGCGACGTATGCTGTAGCCAGACTCGCAATGCCAGAATCAGACTCCTCCTCAGACTCCACCTCTGCCTCCTCAGATGCGGACTCCTCCTCTGAATCCATCTCCTTGCCAACAAACGCACGTGCCTTGCCAGATGAGCTCTTCTTGTGTGATGAAGACTTTGAGGAAGACTTGGAAGAAGACTTTGAGTATTTATTCTTCTTCTTGTCGTCAGAATCATATTCCTTGCTCTTCTTCTTCCTTCTGTTCTCATTGTCCCACTGTGGACACTCAGAGATGAAGTGTCCAGTTTTCTTGCACTTGTGACATGTTTTCTTCTTGTAGTCATGAGCAGAAGCTTCATCATTCCTTGAGCTTGATCGTGAAGTTTTTCTGAAGCCTTTCTTCTTGGTGAATTTTTGGAACCTCTTCACTAGCATTGCAAGTTCTTTTCCAATGTCTTCAGGATCATCAAAACTACAGTCAGATTCTTCTTCAGATGAGGAAACAGCTTTTGCCTTCAAGGAACGAGTTCGCCCATAGTTTGGACCGTAGATATCTCTTTTCTCAGAAAGCTGAAACTCATGTGTGTTGAGCCTCTCAAGTATGTCAGACGGATCGAGTGTCTTGAAATCAGGACGTTCTTGAATCATCAGGGCCAGGATGTCAAACGAACTATCAAGTGATCTTAGCAGCGTCTTGATGATTTCATGTTTGGTGATCTCAGTGGCGCCAAGGGCTTGAAGCTCATTTGTGATGTCAGTGAGCCGGTCAAATGTGTGCTGGACATTCTCATTGTCATTTCGCTTGAAGCGGTTGAAGAGGTTGCGAAGGACACTGATTCTTTGATCTCTCTGGGTTGAGACGCCTTCATTGACCTTGGAGAGCCAGTCCCAGACCAGCTTGGATGTCTTCAAGGCACTCACACGGCCATACTGTCCTTTTGTCAGATGGCCACAGATGATATTTTTGGCGGTCGAGTCCAGTTGAGTGAACTTCTTGACATCAGCAGCAGTGACACCTTCTCCAGCCTTGGGAACGCCGTTCTCGACGACATACCATAGATCGACGTCAATGGCTTCAAGATGCATGCGCATCTTATTCTTCCAGTGGGGATATTCAGTTCCGTCGAAGATGGGGCACGCAGCGGAGACTTTGATTATCCCTGCAGTCGACATAGCTAAAACTCCAGGTGGTTAAACCAAATCACACAGAACAAGGGAGCACCTTGCTCTGATACCAATTGAAAGTGCGTTATATCGACTAGAGGGGGGTGAATAGGCGATTTTTATGAAAGTCTTCAAAACGTGAGAGTTATGAAGACAAACAGTGAAGATTATGCCTATTACTATGCAGCGGAAGTTAGATTACACTAGGCCAGCCATGGTCATGTATTCAATAGAGTGAAAGCACAATGACAAACAGCTTCAGTGTAATAAGGATCAGGTAGGAAGAAGTTATATAGCCAAAAAGTTCATACATTCACGTTGTGAAGACAAAAGATAAAGCAAGCAAGCAATGGCTTCACAATGTGTAACAGTAAGAAAAAGAAGTGAAGATGAAACCAGTGACTCGTTGAAGACAATGATATGTTGGACCAGTTCCAGTTGCTGTGACAACTGTACGTCTGGTTGGAGCGGCTAGGTATTTAAACCATAGGACACACAGTCCCGGACACCCAGTCCTGAACACACAGTTCAGGACACCAAGTCCTCACCGTATTCTCCTTGAGCTAAGGTCACTTAGTCCTCGCCCAATCACTCTGGTAAGTCTTCAAGGTAGACTCCCAAACCTTCACAAACTTCGTTCACTGGAAATCCACAATGTCTCTTGGATGCTCTGAACATGACGCCTAACCGTCTGGAGGATTCACAGTCCTCAAGTGTAATAAGTCTTCAGATCACACAGACAAGAAGACTTAGGTGATGCCCAATTTGCTCTGGCTCTGGGTGGTTAGGGCTTTTCTCCTCACTAGAAATTCTCTCAAAGGCTTCGAGGTGGGTTGCTCTCAAACGACAAAAGCCGTACACTGAAATCTGAGCAGCCAACCGTTTATGGTTGTGGGGGTGGGCTATTTATACCCACTTGGCAACCCGACCTGATTTGTCCGAAATGACCCTGGGTCACTAAGGAACTGACACGTGTCTCAACGGTCAGATTTCAAACTCTCATGGCAACTTTGCTTGGGCTACAAGCAAAGCTGACTTGTCCGGCTCTGGACAAGATTCGCTCTCATTGTCTTCGCTCGAAGACATAGGTTTTTGATTTAGGCATCACTTCAGTCATTCTGACTGGTTCTCCTGGACCCCACTTAACAGTACGGTGGTTCCTATGACTCAACACAAAAGAAGAAGAAATACGAAGGATCTAGGTCTTCGAGCTCCATAGGCTTCATAACGTGTCTTCTTCTGTCATAGTCTTCAATGTGAATATCTTCATAAACCACCTTTGTCTTCAATGTCTTCATACATTTTTAGGGGTCATCTCTGGTAGTAAAACCGAATCAATGAGGGACTTCTACCTGTGTTTTCCTGCAATTCTCACAAACACATTAGTCCCTCAACTAGGTTTGTCGTCAATACTCCAAAACCAACTAGGGGTGGCACTAGATGCACTTACACTGCGAGGAGGAGTACCTGTTGGCGCCAGATCACCACATCGGTGAGATCGTGCTCGCCCGCCGGCAAGCCGCCAATCAACACCTCGCGAGTTGCGAGGTTGAGGAAGAGGCATTGTGTCAGCGCGCTGGGAAACGGCCGCGCACCAGGGCACTCGTGGCGCGCCGCAAGCGCTCCTGCGAGCGTCGTGGCTTTTAGGAGGAGTATAATTTTTGTTTCGTAAGGCGATCTCATTAGTTTTGGGACGCAAATGATAAATCCCGAACGTTCAGGAATTTTTAGCGTCCTTAATTAAGTATGTAAAAGGGAAAGTTTGGAAACCTTGTGTATTCGTACGCATTTTGCAAGTACGTGCATATAGCACAAACTTTACTATATACTATCGCAGGAAAAGAATTCTATGAGACCAGGTCTCACGCGAGACCCATCCTAATGGATGACACGTGGCATTCACAAATCACAAAGCATCCCCCACCCCCACTTAAAAGCCACATGTCATCCATTAGGACGGGTCTCACCTGCTAACCGTGAGACCTGGTCTCATATACAAGTAATTTTTTCCACTATCGCACTACACGTCTCTCTCGATATATGCTTGCAGACTGTGCTACTCCCTCCGTCCAGGTCAATAAGTCATCTTCGGTTGTGCACCGTGACCAAGAAGGAGGGAAGACTTATACACCTAGACGGAGGGAGTACAACTATTACTTATGTTCCTACAAATGCACGTTTTAACATTACGATGCGGTTTTTGTAAAAGTAGAAAAACAACACTAGTCAAGCTTGTGAAAAGATTCAATGCAAAACAAAAGCAAAAATACTCGTTTGATTGTTTACTTTTAGTCTCTGTGGTTATTTCTCTATCGTACTTTGTATGGAGTATCTCACTGGTTGGAAAGGCATGCAAATTCCCAAACCGCTTCCTACACCCTGTATCTCACTGGTTGCCGGCGTTGACGTTATCGCCCATGTCATCGAGTATGAGGTTGCCAGGGTCGGGGAAGAAGTCGTCGTTCGCAACTAATCATGTGGACTAGCATAGTAGTAGGATACAGAGTAGAAACATGAATTTTACCATGATTTCGAACAGGAAGGACAGAAACACATCCGGTGCAACGGGAGCTGCACCGTTGGCGTTGAGGTTGTCGCCCATGTCCAAACACCACGTAGACACGGTCTTTGAGCATGGTTCGTAGTCGTTCCATGCTCGGGCATTGAAGTTCGTAACTATTTTAGATTAGAATATACTACTCCTCCGGTGCTAGTAGTAGAGCAGAGTCCTACTCTACTACTCTACTCAAGCAAGTTAGGGCATAGCATTGTAGGGAGTACCAGTACTGTGATCACTCAAGCAAGTTTTCTGGCATCGACATGACCCTACGCTGCTGCTATGTGTCTCGTAAGTCAAGCGACGTGCGGTAGTCATCATCACCTGTCCACTTCCCGCAGCACATATTCACTTCTCCATCTTTGTCCGCACATAATCTCGTCCAATCTTCCATCCCCGCTAAGGCGCCTCCCCCCCTCGTTCGAAACCCAAGCACTAACAATGGCAGAACCGAGTAGCGTCCGCCGAAAGAGTGGCTGGAATTCGCTCCCCACAGAGGTAATCAAGCTCATTGTTTCGCGTGTGGACAATCTCAGTACCATGCCGCTCGCCGCGTGCTCGTCGGGGCTGTACCGTTTACTCAAAGCCCTCAGGCCGGAGCTTTTTAAGCCAGCTCCTTGCTTGCTAATGTCGCCTGATCTTCAGAAACGGTGTGTCACGCAGCATAACGATCATAGGGTGGCGAGCATCAACCCCCTTGACTGCGATCCGATCCCCGTCAGCCTCAACTGCATTAATGGTATGTACTGGGTCGGCATGAACACGTCTTGGATGGTGCTTGTCAATGGTCGCGGCAGCTGGATGCTCGTGGAGGTCTACACCCGGCGATTGATCCCCCTTCCTTCGATTAACACTGCACTGCTTTGGCACCGTGACCCAGAATACTCGGAATCTTACAGTAGCCAACATGATACCAAGTTTGATTTGCTCAAGGTTGTAATCTGCCAAGTGCCCACAAGATCTGTGAATTATAAAGACTTCAGGCTAATTGCGTTCTTCAACCCGCGGTCTCGCCTATCTGACAGGTCACTACGGTAAGTGGATAAATTTGCCGTCCATCGCAGGATCATACATCCTCCATGGTTCTCTGATGTCATTGAACACAAGGGCTTCATTTACGCTGTCGACTCCTTCTATGGCTGGACATATTGCTGTCCTACTCCAGTCATCGCTACAAACGGCTGTTATAGCAGTATGTTACTTTCCTATGATATCATGATGGCTTGCTTATATTACTGTCAACATTTGCTGAAAAAATATTTGTGCTCATAACATGCTATTCTTAAGATTGACTAAACCAAGAGCCCTTTTTTATTTGACTCCAACTTGATATGATGTTGTAGGCCGCCTGGTGTCCCTACCCTTCCTAATCGCAGAACCTTTCAAAGAAAAGCGGCATGGCAGTTGCAGGTGGTTCCTGGCTCGATCAGACGATGGCGAAGGATTGATGATCATTCGCACGTATCGGACGTGTTGTTTCACGGAATACAATCACAGTCACTGCAAGGTCTTTGAGCAGGATCCCAGCTTCTCTGGGCCTTCGGGAATTTTTGACTGGAGGCTGGTAAGTAGCCTTGGTACACGCTCTCTGTTTGTCGGACTGAATTATCCGATTAACCAGGAGATAACCGACGGCAAGGATCATGATGGCAGCGCGGTTTCGTTCATCAGGCAAAACTGTGTGTACCCAGCGTACCATGCGTCTCTTCATGCACCATACCCTAATATGTGCCGCCATGCTCTGCAGCCCAAAGTAGGAGAGAGGGTCGCAAGTATTAGACTTCGACCTGCTGGCTGGAGTTTCCCCCCGTCAGGCACCCATCTGGTTCAAGACGTCAGCCAATCTCCACAGCTTAAAAAATTGTAACGTCTAACTGAGCCAGTTAGTTAGATGCGTACACTTGGTGTAGTAGGATCTTTATTTAGTTTGATGCATACACTTGTTCTTTTTGGTAGCCCTTTTGTAATGATGGTTGATGTTTGGTTTGGAAGAGAGAGCTGCGTCTTCACTCTTCTAGCCTGCTTACTGCTTCCGTTGCACCCCCAGCCCTGGTTGCTGCTGCTGCTGTTTTCAATGTACCATCAGTAGTATATTTCATCTGTTGGTTGAATAAATGTGTTGTTAGAACGACAAACACAATGTTTTGGAAGTCGTTGCATGGTTTGATCCTTTAGTGCCCCGTACCGTACGTAGCGCATACTATTTATCGTATGGAACACATTTTTTTCGAAACTCGGAACACATTTTCCACTTGTTGATAACATGCAGCCCACTGATGAAGGCCCAATAGAGAAGCCCATAATTAACTAGAAGGGAGGCTCTCACATGAATCCGGCCTAGGTACATGATCATGCTCCCCTTAACATACATAAGTAAATAAATAAAGCTAAATGCTCATGCACTAGTTATTTGGGAAAATAGGTAGCCCAGTATTTCTTTTTGAAGAATACCCAAGCTAGGCCTATTTGTTTTCTCCGAATTACTGGGCTGCAAATCTTTCAAGGCGAGGAGGGATGTATTCCGGCCTGGCTTAAGAGTATGGTCAGTGTCTGTTAAAAGTAATATCAAAAGGGGTTGAAAATTCCAAAAAAATTATAGCAAATGGGATATAAGTTTCTTTTTTTGTTTTTGTTCTTCACTGATATCTTATACGTATTTCATTGGATTTAACATGACATAGTACTTATTTATTTTTAAATTTGTTTTAGTATGGCTATTAACTTTTGGATTAAGAATATTTTGTTCCCCAGCAAAAAATTGCGAATTTTCAAAATTTCCCACATATTTAGTTAATTTTTTGACCCTGGTACTGACCAGACAATGGCCAGCAATTCTAAAAATGGAAAACGGGCTGCAATAAATTCCATATGAATTAGAAAATGAGTAAAAATTATCAAAATAATAGCAAATGGGCTGTACACGGCACAGATTTTGAGACTGACTTGTTTACGCAAGGCTTTGTCAGTGAACACACGATTCTAGCAGTAGTTAGTGTTGGATGTCCATCCAACGGCCGACGTGCTTCTTCAATCTCTGATCTTCCTGCTCCAGCCGCCTAAACTTGCGCCGGCGGGACTGCCTGCTCCCTCCTCTTGTGGCCCGCTGTGATGCCGCGCTGGCTTCCCCGGCCCACCCTACTCCCTCCACGGGCCTGGCCGCACGCAATCAACTGCCTCCTTATTACGTGAAAAAAATGATTCCTCCCACTGACATCTGGGGTGCACCGGTTGGGAGGCTAACTTGTGGGCCTACTAAGTTTACACGTGGGCCGGGGCTTGTCAACTTAGTCAACAAACGATTCTAGCAACAGTAACCGTTGGATTTGAATCGAACAGTCTTGCTGCTTCTTCAATCGCTGCTCTTCTTGCACCAGCCGCCCAAACCAGCATCGGGGAGACCGCCTGCTCCTGCCTCCAGTGGCCGGCTGTGCTGCCGATGAGGCCTCATCGCCCCCTACTACTCCCACCGCTAGCCAGGCCCTGTGGCGGCAACAGCCTCACACTGCAGCCGAACCAGTGAACCCTCGTACTCCTCTCCGCGTGGGCATCCACTGTTGCGTCTTCCCCAGCTCCGCGTCGTCCCCTTCCTAGGCCTCGCCGTCGTCCACCGCCTTGGTGCTCTCGGCGCGGCGTGGTCAACATGGTCAACGACATTCCATCGGAAGAGTATTGTACGTGGAGAGGCTGACAGCTGGGTCCACGGCCACAGCCCAGTTTTTTTGTGATTTGCCAAGTAAGTCGCTTTGTCAGGCCTGTTGGGTTGCAAATCTTTCAAGACGAGGAGAGCTTTCATTCGGCTGGCCGAGAAAATGGCCCATCAGTAATGAGAAATGGGCTGTACATTTTTAAAACACATCAAACCGACAATTAGTTTCAAATATCTTTTCTTCATTTCGAGATTTGAAATTACATTAATTTTTATGTGTGGAGAATTTGCTGGATTTTATATTGATATACATTTATTTTTAAAATCAGTTTGAATGTGAGTCGAAATTTCTGGATTAAAAACAGTTCAGACCGCACCGAAATATGCAAAATTTCGTATAATTTTTTAACCGTGGCCACAATATGGGCTGTAATGCTAACAAAAAGAATATGGGCTCCAAAAAAATTAATAATTAGCAAATGGGCTGTAAATTTTTAGAAATAATGGCAGATGGGCTGTATGCTGTTTTCCACAGATTTGAGGCTTTCCTAAAAAAAGGTTGACGCACAAGAAGTGACTGTTGGATGGCCATCCGACGGCCGTCGTGCTTCTTCAATCTCTGCTCTTCCTGCTCCAGCCGCTCAAAGAGGCGCTAGCGGGACTGCCTGCTCCCTCCTCCCCGCGGCCGTCTCTACTGCCGCGCAGGCCTCACCGCCCCACCGTACTCCCATCGCTGGCCTAGCCATCCCTCTACTCACCCAAACCTGCTGTTATTCTCCGGCGATGGCAGACGAACCAGTAAACCCTCGTATAGTCGTACTCCCCTCCGCGTGGGAAACAACTGCCGAGTCTTCCATGCCTCCGTGTCGTTCCCTTCCTAGGCCTCGCCGTTGTCCACCGCCCTGGTGCTCTCAGCGCGGCCTTGTTAATGTGGTCAACGACCGACATGCATCTGAAGTGGACTGTACGTGGAGAGGCCGACAGCTGGGTCCACGGCGGCACACAAGGAAATGCCTCCTTATTACACGCAAAATAATGATTCCTCCACCTAACATCAGGGACCCACTGAAAGGGCCTCTGTATTTCGCAAAAAAAACGTTACCACCGCTGACAGCTCGGACCCACCAGCTATATCTTCGCACGCAAGGAAGTGCCTCCTTATTATGCTCAAAAAAATGAATACCCCCTGCTAGCAGGGACCCACCTTGGTGGGAGGCTGACTTGTGGGCCTACTAAGTTGACGGGGACGAAGGGCTTTGTCAACTTAGTCAATATGCACGATTCTAGCTCCAGTCACCGTACGATGTCCATCCAATGGCCGTAGTGCTTCTTCAACCTCTGGTCTTCTTGCTCCAGCCACCCAAACCAGCGCCGGTCGTGCCTCGTGCTCCTGCCTCCCGTGGCCGGCTGCGATGTGGCGGAGGCCTCACCACCCCCTACTACTCCCACCGCTGGCCAGGCCATCCCTCTACTCACCCACACCCCCTGTTATTCTGCGGCGATGGCAGCCTCACACCGCAGCGAACCAGTGAACCCTCGTACTCCTCTACGCGTGGGCATCCACTGCCGCGTCTTCCCCGGCTCCGCGTCATCCCCTCCCTAGGCCTCGCCGTCGTCCACCGCCCTGGTGCTCTTGGCGCGGCGTGGTCAACATGGTCAAGGAACGGCTTCCATCGGACGTGGACTGTACGTGGAGAGGCTGACAGCTGGGTCCACGGCCGCAGCAAGGAAGTGCCTCCTTATTACGTGCAAAATAATTATTCCTTCACCTGACAGCGGGACCCACCGGACGGGCCATCGTATTTCGCCCCCCTGACTGCTGGGACCCACCAGCTACATGTTCGCAGGCAAGGAAGTGCCTGACAGTCGGGACCCACCTGGTCGAAGCATACGTAGCATTGTCATTATGGTCGCGAACGTGTAGGTACATATTGGTCGATGTAGAGGCGCACACGTGTCGTAGTAGAGGCGCGCACGTGTCGTAGTATAGGCGCGCACGTAGCATGTACACATATGTACAACGGCCAGGGTGCAAGAAAGAAAATACGGCCACGTATGTGTACCTATGGGCAGGGTCTCGAACGCCGACTCGCGCATACCTACGGCCAGGGCTCGTGTACATTGCTGGGTCAGAATGGAGAAACAACGTCGTCGTCGTGTTCATGGGGAGGCAACGGAATGCGTCGTGTTCATCGGGAGGGCTTGGACGGAACAAGCGATGGAAACGAGGCCTGGCGTACCGCAGAACGGAGGAAACGGCCTTGTGTTCGACCAGCCATGTTCGAAACGGGATCCTGTTGATCGGGAGGGGTCTGGCGTACCGCAAACGGAGGAAACGGACCTCCTACGGTCGAAACGGGGGTCCTGTTGATCGGGAGGGGTGTCGCGTACCGCAAAACGGAGGAAACGGACTTGTGTTGGAGCGCGACGGTCGAAACGGGGGTCCTGTTCATCCGGAGGGGTGTGGCGTACCGCAAAACGGGACTCCACGGGATACTGTTCATCTCCACCGTCGACCCCCTCCAGCCTCCACGAGCTACTGTTCATCCACCGTCGACCTCCTCCAGCCTCCACCTGCGACTGTTCATCCACGGGCTCCTGTTCATCCAGCCTCCACCGCGCGCTACTCCACCTACTACTGTTCAACCAGCCCTCTCCATGGGCTCCTATTCAACCACCCCTCCACGGGCTACTGTTCATCCTGCCCTCCACCATCTACTGTTCATCCTGCCCTCCATGGGGTGGTCCTGTTCATCCAGCCCTCCATGGGGTCCTGTTCATCTAGCCCCAACCGGCTCGATCGATCGGGGTCCTGTTCATCCAGAGGCAACACCACGGGGTCCTGTTCATCCACCCCAACCGGGAACTGTTCATCCAACCCCCCCCCCCCCCCCACCCCCCCCCCCCTGCAACGCTCACTGTTCATCCAGAGGCAGCATCGATCGACTTCAGTTAGCAGCAGTAGCGAAGGAATCGCTCGATCGGGTTCAGTTAACAACCATTGATCGATCGCTCGGGTTCAGTAACGCGTAGCCTGCAGTGCAATCGCTCGGGTTCAGTTAGAGCCCAACGCCTCGCTCGGGTTCAGTTAGAGCCAACGCCTCGCACACACGCGCGTACATGTATGAGAGAAATGCGCATCGCTCGGCTCCCGACCTCCCACCGTAACCGGGAACTCCCTGAAATTTTCCTCGCCCTCGCTTCTACCACGGTTTTTTCCGTCATGGACGGCCCAAAGAATGTCATGCAGCTGCGTCTCCGGCCCGCCCAGGACGAAAAGCCCATTTTTTGTCATGATTTTTTGTCATAGAAGTAGGAGCCCACCACATCTATGATGATGCCAGGTTTCGTCACAATTATCGTCATAGAAGTGCCATATGTATGACAAAAAAAATTCGTTCGGCCCAAAATGTCACGGATGTGTCTTTTTTTGTAGTGAGAATTCAGAGAAGATTCAAATATTGTTCATATATAAACTTGATCACAAACCCACAATTCATCGGTCTCAACAAACAGACCGCAAAAGAAGATTACATCGAATAGATCTCCACAAGAGAGGGGAGAACTTTGTATTGAGATCCAAAAAGAGAGAAGAAGCCATCTAGCTAATAACTATGGACACGTAGGTCTGAGGTAAACTATTCACACTACATCGAAAGGGCTATGGTGTTGATGTAGAAGCCCTTCGTGATCGATGCCCGCTCCGGCGGAGCTCTGGAACAGGCCCCAAGATGGGATCTCGTGGATACATAAAGTTACGGCGGTGGAATTAGGGTTTTGGCTCTATATCTGGTAGTTTGGGGGTACGTAGGTATATATAGGAGGAAGGAGTTTGTCGGTGGAGCAATAGGGGCCCATGAGGGTGGAGGGCACGACCAGGGGGGTAGGCGCGGCCCCCTACCCCGTGGCCTCCTGGTTGATGTCTTGACGTAGGGTCCAAGTCCTCTGGATCATGTTCGTTCCGAAAATCACGTTCCCGAAGGTTTCATTCCGTTTGGACTCCGTTTGATATTCTTTTTTGTGAAACCCTAAAATAAGCAAAGAAAAACAGCAATTCTGGGCTGGGCCTCCGGTTAATAGGTTAGTCCCAAAAATAATATAAAAGTGTATAATAAAGCCCAATAATGTCCAAAACAGAATATAATATAGCATGGAACAATCAAAAGTTATAGGTACGTTGGAGATGTATCAAAAACCGCCTCGCAATATGTGCAGTAGCTGGTTGAGAAAAACGGTTCGAATAATGACCGGGCCATGGCGTGATGTCACGCTATGAAATTTGTCAGCAGATTACATTTGTGGGATATTGTACTCTCTATGGTGGTATGTGGAATTTGTTTTGCAGAGCCGGACACGATCCTTGTGTTCGAAATCTTCTATGGAGTATTCGGAGGAAGAACCCGCCTTGCAATGCCGAAGACAATCTGCGCGCCGAACTCGTCGTCATTGAAGCCTGGTTCAGGGGCTACTGAGGGAGTCCTGGATTAGGGGGTCCCCGGACAGCCGGACTATATCCTTTGGCCGGACTGTTGGGCTATGAAGATACAAGATAGAAGACTTCGTCCCGTCTTCAGGTGGGACTCTCCTTTGCGTGGAAGGCAAGCTTGGCAATTCGGATATGTAGATCTCCTCCCTTGTAACCGACTCTGTGTAACCCTAGCCCCCTCCGGTGTCTATATAAACCGGAGGGTTCAGTCCGTAGGACAAGAACAATCGTAATCATAGGCTAGCTTCTGGGGTTTAGCCTCTACGATCTCGTGGTAGATCAACTCTTGTAATACTTATATAATTAAGATCAATCAAGCGGGAAGTAGGGTATTACATCCATCGAGAGGGCCCCAACCTGGGTAAACATTGTGTCCCCCCTCCTCATGTTACCATCCGCCTTAGACGCACAGTTCGGGACCCCCAAACCGAGATCCGCTGGTTTTGGCACCGACAACGTGGTAGTCGATTGCTCCCCATCCTTCTTCCCCTTGCGGCGCTGGGGAGGAGCCATGGAAGAGATTCGCCGCTAGTAGGGGAGAATCTGGTTCCTCCTGGGCGTCATCCTTCCGTCGTACAAGAGGGCTCTTTGCTTTCACATACGTCTCTGGGACGTGCGGCGGCTTCTAACGTCAGGGCTCCTGGGGACGACCTTGCTCTGTGTGGGAAGACTCAAACAGCATGGCGTCTGGCATGACGATCGCGCTGAGGTCTTCGGGTGATAGTGATGCGGACGGCAGCGGCAACCCATGACACGTCAAGAACGGGGACGACCATTCTGACGGGTCGTGTTTGCCGGTGACTCCGTGCCTCCCATCTGGCCCTCCGACAGCGTCACCGTCCATGCATGCCCTACGGTTTCTTCCTCCTTGTTGTGGAGCGGCGCCGTCCTGATCCTGGGGAGGCACTGAATCCCAGCTGTGCCCGCCTCCGGCCTCTTCGACCTCTTCCTGTAGGAGATGGATAGGGGCAAAGGCATTATGGGGCACTTATCTTTTTTCAATCTTAAATCTATAGGCACTTGCCAAATTACAATTCAAATAATGTAATTTCTCGAGTCCATGTTTGTGTTCTATAATGCTTGTACTTGTACTGGCATATCAATGAAAAAGATGAACCTTGCCGGGAACCTGTGCATGTGTATGTCCATGCAGAGGCGAGATACCTCTTTAATATAAATAAACGAGTTTTTTCCCGATAGGTTATCCTGCCGGCACCATTTTTGTCTGTCGGAGAGCCGTGTCTACTAGGTTACAGATGAAGGGACCAGCCCCCCGCCAGCTTCTTTTTACCAAAGGCCACTATGACAAACCTGACCAAAGTAACGTTCAACTCAGAGATGGGAGCACCAAAGTTTCAAAAGAGTGGGGAGACTTTCTTATGCACAAGTTATAGCTTATAGAACACTAACCAACAGGAGGCGGAACTATCAGCTTGGCTTGTCGGGGATCACTGTGCCAGACAATCTTCTAAACTCCTTGTCGAAGGCAGGCTCACAGCAGGAACCTGCATCTTCATGTAGATGAGAATGAATGCAGGATGCGATCCTATCTATATGCATATGCAAATGCTCATGAAATTCTTATGCAGTGATCTTGGAATGCTCATGCATGAATGAAATCTTGGTCGAGGGCCCCACACAACACTTATTTATTTTCTCTTGCACAGGGTCACCGCCATAGCTTCGTACAAGGGGTTACATGCAGCTAAGGCAAGGCATGTACAAAAGGGTGGCTGCCGGGCAGGGCCCGACAACCGCGCCTTATGGGTAGAACTTGTGGAGATGCTCAATATTCCATGAGTTTTGCAACTAAGTGCCATCTCCGGTCTCCAGATGGAATGCACCAGGTCTGGTGACTCGTACTACCCGGTAAGGGCCTTCCCACTTCGGTGACAACTTGTTTGAACCCTTGGTGGACTGAACGCGCCTAAGGACAAGGTCACCTTCCTCAAAACACCGGGCGTGAACCCTGTGGCTATGATAGAAACGCAGGGCTTGTTGGTAGCATGCAGCACGCGTAGCAGCCCGGAGACGGTTCTCCTCAAGCAGCACAGTGTCGTCACGCCCGTGCTGATCTTGCGCTACTTCATCGTAGGCAAGCACTCGAGGTGACCCGTAGATGAGTTCAGTGAGGATAACTGCTTCTGCCCCGTAGACCAGGGCGAAGGGATTCTGCCCTATAGCTCGGTTTGGTGTCATTCTGTGGGACCAGAGAACTACTGGCAGCTCCTTGATCCACCGCCTGTTGTGCTTCTACAGCGTATCAAAAGTTCTTGTCTTGAGTCCACGCAGCACTTCAGCGTTCGCCCTCTCAGCTTGTCCATTGCTCCGAGGGTGTGATACATCTCCAACATATCTATAATTTTTGATTGTTCCATGTTGTTATGTTATCAATCTTTGTTGTTTTATAATCATTTTTTAGTCATTTTATATCATTTTTCGTACTAACCTATTGACATAGTACCAAGTGCCAATTGCTGTTTTTTCCATGTTTTTTACATCGCAGAAAATCAATATCAAACGGAGTCCAAATGCCACGAAACTTTACGGAGAATTTTTATGGGACAAAGGGAACACAACGGGCCCTGGCTGCGCCTGCGGCGTGCCTCGAGGGAGGCACAACCCACCAGGGCGCGCCAGGAAGCCCAAGCGCGCCCTGGTGGGTTGTACCCACTGATACGTCTCCAATGTATCTATAATTTATGAAGTATTCATGCTATTATATTATCAACCTTGGATGTTTTATATGCATTTATATGCTATTTTATATGATTTTTTGGACTAACCTATTAACCTAGTGCCCAGTGCCGGTTTCTGTTTTTTTCCTAGTTTTTGAGTTTTACAGAAGGAATATCAAACGGAGTCCAATTGACGTGCCAATTTTTAATGATTTTTTTATGGACCAAAACAAGACCCCGAAGTAAAAGAGTTGGGCCAGGAGAGTCCTGGGGCGTCCACGAGGGTGGGGGCGCACCCCCCCATGCGTGTGGTCCTGCCTCGTGGACGCCTCGGGCACCTCCATGACATGAGACCGACGCCAAAAATTCCTATAAATACAGAAACCTCAGAAAAATTAACCTAGATTGGGAGTTCCGCTGCCAGAAGCCTCCGTAGCCACCGAAAACCAATCTAGGCCCTCTCTGGCACCCTGCCGGAGGGGGACGTCATCACCGGCGGGCATGGAGGAGGATCCCGGAGGGGCCATCATCACCATGAAGGCCAAGGACCAGAGGGAGAACCTCTCCCCATCTAGGGGGGAGGCCATGGAGGAGGAAGCACAAGGGGGAGAACCTCTCCTCCTCTCTCTTGGTCGAACCGGAGTGCCATCGGGAGGGGAATCATCGCCACGGTGATCGTCTTCATCAACATCACCATCATCATCATCATCACCCTCATCTCTTTTACGCGGTCCACTCTCTCGCACGCCGCGGTAATCCCTACTTGAACATGGTGCTTTATGCCACATATTATGATCCAATGATGTGTTGCCATCCTATGATGTTTTGAGTAGATATCTTTTGTCTTTGGGTTGATTGATGATCTAGATTGGTATGAGTTGTATGTTTTACTTTGATGCTGTCCTATGGTGCCCTCCGTGTCGCGCAAGCTTGAGGGGCTCCCGCTATAGGGTGTTGCAATACGTTTATGATTCGCTTATAGTGAGTTGGTGAGTGAATGAAATACAAACCCGAGTAAGGGGGTTGTTGCGTATGGGAATAAAGAGGACTTGATGCTTTAATGCTATGGTTGGGTTTTACCTTAATGATCTTTAGTAGTTGCGGATGCTTCCTAGAGTTCCAATCATAAGTGCATATGATCCAAGTAGAGAAATTATGTTAGCTTATGCCTCTCCCTCATATGAAACTACAACAGTGATTACCGGTCTTGTTAACGATTGCCTAGCACAATTTCGCACACCGATCCACCATTATTCCACACTCGCTATTTATAATATTTAGTAATATATTCTAACTTCATGATAACAACACCTACTTTTATATTTTAGCTCTCCGATATCATACAAATTTATCCTCTTCATACCCACAACCTAGTTTTGTTTCTCGTTGCTAGTTGGAAGCAAACGTTCGGTGTACGTGGAGTCGTATCAGTGGCAGATAGGGCTTGAGAGAATATTGATCTTACCTTTAGCTCCTTGTTGGTTCGACACTCCATACTTATCACTTCCACCTTTGGAAATTGCTACGATGATTCCTTGCACTTGGGGATTATCAAGCTCTTCTCTGGCGCCGGTGCCGGGGAGCAATAGCATGGGGTTGATATTCTCGTGTGTGCTTGTTTGCTTTCTTCACTAAGTAGATTTTGTTTTTACTTTTTGTTTCTTTTTAGTTGTGGGTGAAACATACAAAAAAATTAGAAGAATGAAAATACCAAAAAAAATTACTTGCCTCTCATGCCTAAAAAGTTTTTCAAAAAGAGAAGTGATTGGAAAGTATGCATTGAAGAAGTGAGGGTCGACCTTGAGCACTCGTGTTCATGCTCACGGAAACAATGTAGAATTTTTTATGGAAGTTTCTCTATAAATAATTATCACCTTATATATCTATTGTATTATAAAAATAATGCGCCAAGCTTTGGTTTTAGGATGATTAGATTGCTTGTTCACTATGTGCAGAACAAAAACAGAAACTTTGGCTGTAGCGCGTGATTTTATATTTTTTACTGGAAAGTCAAATGGGTCTGATAATTTTTTCACATTACTTCTGTATAATTTTTTCAAATTTTCAAATTTATTTCATAATTGTTGGAGATACAGAAGTTTACTAAACCTTCAGATTACTACATATTGTCCTGTTTTAGACAGATTCTGTTTTTCGTGTGTTGTTTGCTTATTTTGATGAATCTATGGGTAGTATTGGGGGGTATGAACCATGGTGAAGTTGGAATACAGTAGATATAGTTCTAATATGAAATTGGAATGAGTTTGCAACAGTACCTAAAGGTAGTGATTTGCTTTATTATACTAACGGATCTCACAAAGTTTTTGTTAAGTTTTTTGTGGATGAAGTGTTCGAAGAACGAGGAGTTACCGATGTGAGAAGAATAAAGAGAGGAAAGAGCTCAATCTTGGGGATGCCCAAGGCACCCCAAGTAAATATTCTAAGGATACTCAAGAATCTAAGCTTGGGGATGCCCCAGTTCGCATCCCATCTTTCTTCTTCAACAATTATCGGATACCTCGGTTTTTGTTTCGTTCACATGATTTGTGTCCTTTGTTTTTTTGTTTGTTGTTCTTCCTTTATGAACCATGCTAGTATGAGATATCCCTTCATGATTTATAAAATGCTCCATCTGCTTCACTTATATCTTTTAAGTATGATCTTATAGAATTGCTCTTTGTGCTTCACTTAAATCTTTTGAGTATGGTTTTTGTCGGATTTCGGGTTTCGGCAGACCCTTGAGGTTCGAACACTGGGGTGCGTGCGGAGATCTCTCCCCTACCGATCTATGTCCAATCTCCTCACGTGATCTAAGCCGGAAACAACGAACAACACAAGGGACACAAGGTTTATACTGGTTCGGGCCACTGTTGTGGTGTAATACCCTACTCCAAGTGTGTGGTGTGGTTGGATTGCCTCAGGGGCTGATGATGAACAGTACAAAGGAAGAACAGCCTCGCGAGAGGTGTTCTTGAGCTGGTGCGATGAACTGCTAGGGTGAGTTCAGTCGCCTCTCTCTCGATCGGTGGATTGATCGATCTCTGTCTGGATGTTCGGATCTCCTCTACTCTGTGGTGGCTAGCTCTATTTATAGAGGCCCTGGCCTCTCCCCAAATAATGAGTGGGAGGGCGCCAACAATTGGCCATTTTGAAGGGGAACATCTAGTACAAGTTATCCTAACCAAAGGTGGTCTTCGGCTGCCAAAAGTACTGGCGATGATGCCGTCTTGGGCTCCACGATGACCTCCGTCATGCCGGCTCTGCTGGTCTTGGTCTCGTTGCACCGGAATGGTAACCTTTGCTTGATGCCTTTGCATGTGCTTGCCCCCTTTGCACCAAAGAGGAAACAAGGACACTGCGCAGGCCGGCGCCCTCCTGGTCTCGATCGTCATGGCTAGCGTCACGGGTTCCTCGCGAGGTACCCCTGCCTTGATCTCTCCGCCTCCTCGCGAGCCTTCCTGAAGAGGCTGTCTTTGAGGAAGCTTCTGGTCGTCCGCCCCGCGAGGCTTGGCCCCTCGCGAGGGTCTTGAGCTTGAGTTGATGAACATGGGCCGCGCTAGGACCCCACTTGAGCCACGCCGCAGGCCGCAGGCAGGCAAGTCTGGGGACCCCCGATCCCAGAACACCGATAGTAGCCCTGGGCCCAAGGCGCGCCTGGCCTTGGCCTAGCAAGGAAGCGAAGGAGCAAGCGCGAAGCGCCATGGGCCCCAACAGCCTGCGGCTGGACGTCGCGTGGCGACTGATTGGACGTGGGCGTATGCGGTTCCCCATGATGCCTCGGCGACCGCACGACTTGACAAGTCCCTGCATGCAGAGAAAACGGTCATGATTACCTGCGATCGTGGTGCTTGGCGGTTGTCCTCTTCTAGCTATAAGTACGGGGCCGGGCGAGCCCCTTCAGTCCATCCCTTCTTGATGCTCTTTTTCTTCTTCTTTGTTCTTGCGCCTCCTTACGCCAATGGCACCAATCCACCGGTTCTCTGTAGAAGAGAAGGGAAAGGCCCCTCGAGAGGGTCCTGACCCACTTCCACCAAAGAAGCGGCTGGACCTCCGCCAACGAGATGAGGGTGCTCAGCAGGAGGCACCGAGGCCCTGGTACGAGCGGTCGCCGCCTGGGTTTCCGCTACCCTTGCACGCCCGCATCATAGGTCCTGGGGGAGAAGGCGTCGAGCGACATCGACGGTGCCGCCGTCGACGCCGGCGAGTCACGGTGGTGCGCGTTGTTCCCCTTGGAGTCCATGCCGAGCGCTCCTCTCACGAGCTCGTGCTCCACGCCGCCATGCCTCCAAGCTCTTGGATCCGCCTCCCTCCTTCCTTCGTCTTGGAGATGCCGCCGAGCGGGGCTCTGGAGCTCTGGCTGCAGCACACCGACTACAGCACCCTTGCGACCGGAGCGGAGGTCACGATCGTCGCTCCGGGCAAGGTCTTCATGACCCGGGGCTGGGGCGAAATCGCCCAGGTCTGCTGGATGGTAGGCTCCCTCGTAATTCATCTTGAATACGACGACGCTTCCCTGATGTTCTTCAAGGTCTTCGATGCTGAAGGACGCCGGCTGGAGTGCTTCCCCAGGGAGAGCGGCAGGGACAACGAACTGGCGAGGACCTGGCCCGCCCATCGGCCCTCCAGCAGCTCCTCGGGCGGCAGCAGAGGAGTTGGGGAATCCAGCGGCTCCCCCGAGCTCCTCGCGACTCTGGAGACGAGCGACGACAGCTACGAGCTCCCGAGCTCGCTCCGTGCTCGGAGCGGGGCAGCTGCGTCCAGCCGCCGATGCCACTGATCTGGATGGGGTTGGCGCTGACGATGGGCGGCCCACTATTGATGATGGCGTCCCCTGCGGAGGCACGGGCGATTAGCGTTCCTTAGGATTAGTGCTCTTGTTCCCTGCGAGGAATCGAAGCAACACCCCGTGGGGGTATGTAAGGCACCTGCCATGTCTTTTGTGAACATTATATCCTTAATATGAATCAATGCAAGGTGCTTGCTCTGTCATGGCTCGGCTTCCCCTTTCTATCCTCACGAGGACTTGGCGCTCTACGCTGACATGTCCCAGTCCCCAGGCAGGCTTCATCTGTCGCTGGTATGCTAGGTCGCGATGCCGTGGTCAAGGCCAGGAGGTGAGCGGCCCGAGATCCAGTAAGAGCCCCTGAGTCGTAAAGCTCGGGAGGTCCCCTTTAGCGCTCAATCATCCCTCGCTAAGCGAGAAACGAAGGCAACATCGCCGTGACAGAGCCGCACTGGGCGAGGGTTTTGCGCTGCGTTGGTCCAACTCTTGCAAGGGCGTGACTTATCTCTTGAGTTTGGTGTAGTTCCTCAATGAAGCGCCTGGCCCTAGCGGTGGCAGCTGAGGCGCAGCTGGGTTAGGTCCTTGCGATCTTCTTCCCGCTCCCCCGCACTTTCCTTAATGCTCTACGTCCTCAGGTCCCGGCCCTCGAGCGAGCTCAGCAGCCGCTGGTATGACAGGTCGTGATCCCGTGGGTCAAGGCCAGGGGGTGAGGGCTGGAGAGCCAGTAGGATCCCATGAGTCGCGATGCTCAGGCGCCCCCCTTTTAACATGCAAGCGGTCAGTGCCGGAGAGAGGGAGAATCAGCTCGCGACGTCCCTAGCATTGCTCCTGGAGAAGGTCATGCACACCAATCATAAAGAGAAACAAGACATGTTGTTACGGTTGCCAGCCAACCTTTGGTCGCTCCGGGGGAGTGATTGGGGCACTGAGGGCCTGGTGACGTGGCGCCTTGCGGGACTACCGCGACTAGAGCTCGACCACTCAGATTTATCGGCGTTGCAGGGACGGACCCGTGCGCAGATGCCGTGCCAGAGCGAGCGGCTCCATGGGTAGGCGTCAATCGAGCAGGCAATTAGGTCTGATACGTTAAGCACGCAGGAGGAAATTCATTTTAAGTAGGTGCAGGAAAAGCAAACGCCGCTGTGCTATGCCTGAGCAGCTCGGGGGTGATGCAGCCCGAGGGGCACCCCCAACAAGGTGAGTAAAGAGCATAAGCAAAGAAGATACATGCCGCAGGGACAGACCCATGCGACCTGGGAATGATGCGGCCCTATGGGCACTCCCTGCTAAAAACAGAACTTAGAAAGATGTCACATGGTGCCGTTGAAGACGAAGTGATGTTGAAGAAGTGAGCGCTGCGCGATGATGACATCGACCCTCACGAGCCCCCAGGCCCAGGAGGCTCGGGAGGCTCCGGAGGCGCAGGCGGGTCCCCGAGGGCCATCTCCATCTCCACCAGGACCGCACGATGCCTGACTTCCTGAGCCTCCAGAATGCTCCTCAGCGGGCGCTGATGAGCGGTGACCGCACTCGGCAGGTCGAAAGGCATGCGAATGTAGCTGTGGGGTGGACCTTCTCAATGCCCCGCGCACGAATGCCAGAAGCGCTCCTGAGACGCGGCTCGGTTGAGCTCTGGCACATCGATGCAGACGCGCAGCCCACAATCCTTGCCTAGATGTGGGGCCACGGTTGGTAAGCGGCGGCTACGGCGCATGACTCTTGACTCCTGCAGCTCTTGGGTATTTCTTGAGATGAACTCCTGTTGGTTCGGTCTTCCATGCCTTGTACCTTCCTGAGGGAAACGTGCCTGGAAGTACCCCTCCAAGTGGTGCTCGAGAACCTCCCTCATGACCTTGGCAAGGTCGGTGGCTCTCCAAGAAAGAGCCCCCGAGCCCTGCCTGAGGAGGGCGCCGGGCGTGCCTTCCTATGCGAGAGAGGGTGGCGCTCCCTGACCGGGCGCGGATCCTGATGCCCTACCTCCGGATGCGCCTGCCTCCTTGTGGCCTGGGCCAGGCGAAACCTTCTTCTTCTTAAGGGTCGCCTCGGGAAGCCTTCTGTTCCTATGGTCTGGGTCTTCGATTGTTGCGGCTTGGAACGCGCGCTCAAGTGAACACACCGCTTCCCTTTCCTCACAGGGCACGGTGATGACTCCACTGCTTCCTGACATCTTGAGGACATTGTATCCATGGTGAGTTACTGCCATGAACTTGGCCAGGGCTGGGTACCCGAGGATGGCGTTGTATGGCAGACGGATGTGGGCGACGTCAAAGTCGAAGAGCTCGGTGCGGTAGTTGTTGCGCTGCCCGAAGGTGACTGGAAGGCGAACCTGCCCTATCGGAACAATGGAACCATCAGTGACTCCTGAGAAGGGCTTGGTTGGCTGAAGCTGATCGTACGGCACTTGGGGATTGTCGAACGTCTCGACGGACAGGATGTTGAGTCCTGCTCCGCCGTCGATGAGGGTCCTGGTGACCTGCATGTTGCTGATGACCGGGGAGCAAAGCATCGGAAGGACTCTGGCTGTTGCCGCGCACTTGAGCTGATCTGCTGAGCTGAACGTGATGGCGCACGCAAACCACCTGAGTGGGCGCGTGGCCTCAAGCTTGGGGAGGACTGCATTCACCTCGCAAGCAAATTGCTTGAAGACGCGCTATGAGGCTGGGGCCTGCGCGCGGCTCCTGGAAGCCCCCAACCCCCTCATCTTGATGTTGGTCTTCGTTCCTTCTTGGTGGTGGTGGCAGTGGAGGAAGGCATGCGTTACCGTGCGGCCGATCCTCACGAGGCTGATCTCTCCAGCCTCCCTCACGAAGCTGGTCCTGCCAGCGGTCCTCGCGAGGTCGGTCACGCCACCCTTGGCGAGGGCCATGGTCTTCCCATCATCCGCCACCTGTTCCTCCTCCTCGGCCATAGCCCCTGTCGTTGCGCTCGGGGCGTCGGCCGACGCGTCCATCTCTCACGGCCCTGAGCTCTTGACATTCGTTGGTGTTGTGGGTGTGGAGGTCGTGGTACACGCAGTACCGGCTGCCCTTGGATGACTCAGGCTGATCCCTACCTCGCTTGGTGCCTGGCTCCGCTGCAAGCATGGCAGCCCCCTTGCGCTTCACATCCTTGGCCTTGGGTTTCTTCTCTTCTGGGTTGGCAGCCGGGAGTTCGAGGAGGGAAAGGCGCCCTTCCTCAGCTCTGGCGCACTTGGTCGCCAAGTTGAACAGCTCCAGGGATGTGCACAGGTCTTCGTGGATTGCTAGCTCCTCCTTCATCTTGATGTCGCGCACGCCATCGGAGAAGGCCGAGATGATGGCTTCTTCAGTCACCTTGGGGATCTTGAGGCGAGCATTGTTGAAGCACTGGATGTATTTCTGCAGGGTTTCCCCTTGCTGCTGCTTGATGTGGCGCAGATCGCTCACGGCCGGGGGCCGGTCGCGAGTGCCCTGGAAGTTTGCGATGAAGCGAGTGCGCATCTCGTCCCAGGAGGAGATCGTGCCAGGAGCCAGGTTCAGGAGCCAGGTGTGGGCCCCGTCCTTGAGCGCCATGGGAAACCAGTTCGCCATGACCCTTTCATCTCCGTTGGCGGCTTTGATGCACAGCTCGTAGAGCTGCAGGAACTCCGCGGGGTCCACCATGCCATCGTAGCGAGGGGGCAGGTCAGGCTTGAACTTTCCTGGCCATGCGACACCGCGTAGCTCGAGGGTGAGGGCGCGGTAGTCGGCTGTGGCCATCGGTGCCCTTTGCAGGTACTGAGCTTGCTCTTGGGGATTGTCGCGCACCGCCGCTTGAAGCAGGGCAGGGTCTTGGCGTGGAGGTGCAGGGACGCGATCTTGGCGCGCCGGTGCTGGGAGCGCGCGAGCACCTTCTCGGGGACAAGGGATCTCTTGGCAGCTCCTTTCTTGCTGTGCAGGTGCCGGACGCAGAGGGTCTCGCCCTGGGGCTGCGCGCCTTGGAGCCAGGGCACCTTCTTGAGGAGGAGGTGGCGGTGGCACCTCCCGATCTTCACCTCCCGCGTGGAATGGAGGGCGAGGCAGTGAGAAGGACGGCAAGGGGGAGCCCCCTGCTGCGCTGACGAGCTCGGGGATGCGGGCGAGCCAGTCCTCGTAGAGGTCGTCGACGGGGAGGTATTTCAGGAGCTCTCTTGCCAGGAGCAACGCGGCGTGTGCGTCCGCGGGGGCGCGACGGGCGTGGGACGACGAAGCAGCTGGAGTTGGCGACGGTGTGGCGGTGCGGCCCTCCCACCGTACCGATGCATGCTGGGACGAGGCCTGCTGCTAGTTCCCCGCTGGACCAGTGGCGGCGTTGGCGGCAGGCGACGAGGAACGACAAGGGCAACCGCCGACGGGCGCCGTCTGGGTGACGCGGGTGGCAAGAGCAGCCCGGCGCTCGGCGCGAGCCCGACGATGGAAGATCAGACGCGAACAGCGGAAGAAAGATTCCGGCGCACCCTACCTGGCGCGCCAAATGTCGGATTTCGGGTTCCGGCGGACCCTTGAGGTTCGAACACTGGGGTGCGCGCGGAGATCTCTCCCCTACCGATCTATGTCCAATCTCCTCGCGTGATCTAAGCCGGAAACAACGAACAACACAAGGGACACAAGGTTTATACTGGTTCGGGCCACCGTTGTGGTGTAATACCCTACTCCAGTGTGTGGTGTGGTGGATTGCCTCAAGGGCTGATGATGAATAGTACAAAGGAAGAACAGCCTCGCGAGAGGTGTTCTTGAGCTGGTGCAATGAACTTCTAGGGTGAGTTCAGTCGCCTCTCTCTCGATCAGTGGATTGATCGATCTCTGTCTGGATGTTCGGATCTCCTCTACTTTGTGGTGGCTAGCTCTATTTATAGAGGCCCTGGGCCTCTCCCCAAATAATGAGCAGGAAGGGCGCCAACAATTGGCCATTTTGAAGGGGAACATCTAGTACAAGTTATCCTGACCAAAGGTGGTCTTCGGCTGCCAAAAGTACTGGCGATGACGCCATCTTGGGCTCCATGGTGACCTCCGTCCTGCCGCTCTACTGGTCTTGGTCTCGTTGCACCGGAATGGTAACCTTTGCTTGATGCCTTTGCCAGTGCTTGCCCCCTTTGCACCAAAGAGGAAACAAGGACACTGCGCAGGCCGGCACCCGCCTGGCGCCCGCCTGGTCTCGATCGTCATGGCTTGCGTCACGGGTTCCTCATGAGGTACCCCTGCCTTGATCTCTCCGCCTCCTCGCGAGCCTTCCTGAATAGGCTGCCTTTGAGGAAGCTTCCGGTCATCTGCCTTGCAAGGCTTGGCCCCTCACGAGGGTCTTGAGCTTGAGTTGATGAAGATGGGCCGTGCTGGGCCCCCACTTGAGCCATGCCGCAGGCCGCAGGCAGGCAAGTCTGGGGACCCCCATTCCTAGTATGCCGACAGTTTTATAGAATGCTTCGTGTGCTTCACTTATACATTTTGAGCTTGGACATTGGTTAGTTTATATTAATTGTAGAAAGATCCATGAACTTCACTTATATATTTTAGAGTATGAATAATACTGTCATCTAAAGCGGGTTTGGAAGAGTGTCAACTCTAGGAACTAGTGATCCCGCTATTCTGAATGAGGAGAATTTTGCTTATGTGGAGAGTGGAAAAATTTCTATGCTTGTAGATCATGAAAAGAATGCTTTATGTGATGGTTATATTGTTGAAATCATTCATGATGCTACTGAGAATTATTATGAGGGAGGAATACATGCTTGTAGGAGTGCAATAATATCAAGTTTTTCTCTCTATGTGCTTAAAGTTTTGAAGTTATACTTGTTTTTCCTTCCTATGCTAGTTGATTCTTGTTCCCATAAATTGTTTGCTCATAAAATCCCTAGGCATAGGAAGTGGGTTAGGTTTAAATGTGCTAGTCATATTCTTCATGATGCTCTCTTTATGTTCAAGTCTTATCTTTCATGTGAGCATCATTGAAATCATCATGCCTAGGTAAAAGGTATTAAAGAAAATCGCTTGTTGGGAAACAACCCAATATTTACCCTTACTGTTTTTGTGTGTTTACATGATTAAGCCACTTTAGTAATCATGTTTTATATCTTTTGTTTCAATAAAGTGCCAAGTAAGACCTTTGGGAAGACTTGGGTGAAAGTTAATGTGATCTTGCTGTAAAAAACAGAAATTTTGCGCTCACGATATTAGCTGCCATTTTTTACAGAAGACTGACTTGGTGCTGATTCTTTTTGCAGAAGATTAATAGACAAATTCCTCACGTCCACCAATTTATTTCATAATTTTTTGAGTAGCATACGTATGGTTAGTGATCAGGTCATTACAGACTTTTCTGTTTCTAACAGATTCTGTTTTCATTGGATAGTTTGCTTGTTTTCTAGTTTCTATGACTTATATTCCTCAATATAAATTATACAAATGATATGGTACAGTAGGCATTGTGTGATAACAATTACGATCTTTGTCTTTGACAGTACCAAGGTGAATGGTTTACTCTTTATCATACTAACCTATCTCACGAAGTTCCGTTAAGTTTTGTGTGATTGAAGTTTTCAAGCTTTGGGTGAGACATCGATATGAGGAGAATAACCAGTGGAAAGACCCTAAGCTTGGGGATTCCCAAGGCACCCCAAGGTAATATTCAAGGAATACTCAAGCGCCTAAGCTTGGGGATGCCCCGGAAGGCATCCCCTCTTTCGTCTTCAAAACTAGCGGTATATCTTACTCAGAGCTATATTTTTATTCGTCACGTGATATGTGTTTTGCTTGGAGCGTATTTTCAATTTTACTTTCTGTTTGAATAAAACCATTGGATCTGAAATCTTAAATGAAAAAGAATCCTCCCATGGCTAGTTAATTATTTTACTACTCAGTGTCCTTCACTCATATCTTTTTGGAGTAGTTTGTCATTACTCACGTGCTTCACATATATCCTATGAGTAAATGGTTGAATGAATTAAATATTATAAATCTCAATTTATATATGTTTCATATGCTTATACCATGGGGAGTAATGACTTCACATAGAATAAGTATAGTTAGTAAACTTATTGAAAGTTAGCAAACGTAGAATTGGCCACTTGAACAATTCATGAAAGAATATCGAAGGAAGAGAGATTTCACATATAAATATACTATCTTGGACATCTTTTGTAATTGTGAGCACTCATTAAAATATGACATGCTAAAAGGTTGACGTCGGACAAGGAAGACAATGTAATGGGTTATGTTTTCTTATATCCGAAATAAAGTATATTGTCTTGGATCATCCAGCATGTTGAGCTTGCTTTTCCCCCTCATGCTAGCAAAATTCTTTGCACCAAGTAGAGATACTACTTGTGCTTCCAAACATTCCTTAAACCAGTTTTGCCATGAGAGTCCACCATACCTACCTATGGATCGAGTAAGATCCTTCAAGTAAGTTTTCATTGTTGCATGCAATAAAAATTTCCCTCTAAATATGTATGATCTATTAATGTGGAGAAAATAAGCTTTATACGATCTTGTGATGTGGAAGAAATAAAAGTGACAGACTGCATAATAAAGGTCCATATCACAAGTGGCAATATAAAGTGACATTCTTTTGCATTAAGATTTTGTGCATCCAACCATAAAAGCGCATGACAACCTCTGCTTCCCTCTGCGAAGGGCCTATCTTTTACTTTTATCTTCTACCTTATGCAAGAGTCATGGTGATCTTCACCTTTCCTTTTTACATTTTATCCTTTGGCAAGCACATTGTGTTGGAAAGATCCTGATATATATATCCAATTGGATGTAAGTTATCATGAACTATTATTGTTCACATTACCCTTGAGGTAAAAGGTTGGGAGGCGAATCTATAAGCCCCTATCTTTCTCTGTGTCCGATTAAAACTTTGAACCCATAAATATCACGTGAGTGTTAGCAATTGTGAAAGATTAAATGATAGTTGAGTATGTGGAGTTTGCTAAACCAATGCTCTGACATAGACCCTTCCTGAAAATAAGATGAATTGCAATTGTTTGATGACTGAGAATATAGTTTGTTAGTTTCAAGAAAGTTTATGATCTATACTTTAACATGTGACTAGCTTGTTACTTGATCATGAAATGTTTTATGAAGATGAGCTACTGTTATGATATATAATGATCTTATAAAAAGTGATTGAAACTATCATTAATGAAACTTATGCACTTGCTAGCATTCACACTTCATAAATTATTTCTTTTATCATTTACCTACTCGAGGACGAGCAAGAATTAAGCATGGGGATGCTGATACGTCTCCAACATATCTATAATTTATGAAGTATTCATGCTATTACATTATCAACCTTGGATGTTTTATATGCATTTATATGCTATTTTATATGATTTTTGGGACTAACCTATTAACCTAGTGCCCAGTGCCAGTTTCTGTTTTTTCCTTGTTTTTGAGTTTTACAGAAAAAGGAATATCAAAAGGAGTCCAATTGACGTGCCAATTTTTGACGATTTTTTACGGACCAAAAGAAGACCCCGGAGTAAAAGAGTTGGGCTAGGAGAGTCCCGGGGCGCGCCGACCCCCCCCCCAGGCGTGTGGTCCTGCCTCATGGACGCCTCGGGCACCTCCTTGATGTGAGACCGACGCCAAAAATTCCTATAAATACAGAAACCTCAGAAAATTAACCTAGATCGGGAGTTCCGCCACCAGAAGACTCCGTAGCCACTGAAAACCAATCTAGGCCCTCTTTGGTACCCTGCCGGAGGGGGCCATCATCACCGGAGGGCATGGAGGAGGATCCCGGAGGGGCCATCATCACCATGAAGGCCAAGGACCAGAGGGAGAACCTCTCCCCATCTAGGGGGGAGGCCATGGAGGAGGAAGCACAAGGGGGAGAACCTCTCCTCCTCTCTCTCGGTGGCACCGAAGTGCCATCGGGAGGGCAATCATCGCCGCAGTGATTTTCTTCATGAACATCACCATCATCATCAGCATCACCCTCATCTCTTTTACGCTGTCCACTCTCCCGCCCCCTGCTGTAATCCCTACTTGAACATGGTGCTTTATGCCACATATTATGATCCAATGATGTGTTGCCATCCTATGATGTTTTGAGTAGATATCTTTTGTCTTTGGGTTGATTGATGATCTAGATTGGTATGAGTTGTATGTTTTACTTTGATGATGTCATATGGTGCCCTCCGTGTCATGCAAGCATGAGGGGTTCCCGCTGTAGGGTGTTGCAATACGTTCATGATTTGCTTATAGTGGGTTGGTGAGTGACTGAAACACAAACCTGAGTAAGGGGGTTGTTGATTATGGGAATAAAGAGGACTTGATGCTTTAATGCTATGGTTGGGTTTTACCTTAATGATCTTTAGTAGTTGCGGATGCTTTCTAGTGTTCCAATCATAAGTGCATATGATCCAAGTAGAGAAAGTATGTTAGCTTATGCCTATCCCTCATATGAAACTGCAATAGTGATTACCGGTCTTGTTAACGATTGCCTAGGACAATTCCATACACCGATCCACCATTATTCTACACTCGCTATTTATAATATTTAGTAATATATTCTAACTTCATGATAACAGCACCTACTTTTATATTTTAGCTCTCCGATATCATATAAAGTTATCCTCTTCATACCCACAACCTAGTTTTATTTCTCGTTGCTAGTTGGAAGCAAACGTTCGGTGTACGTAGAGTCGTATCAGTGGCAGATAGGGCTTGAGAGAATATTGATCTTACCTTTAGCTCCTTGTGGGCTCGACACTCCATACTTATCATTTCCACCTTTGGAAATTCCTACGATGATTCCTTGCACTTGGGGATTATCACCCACCTCGGGTGCCCCCGGACCGCCTCTTTGCTCTATAAATACCCTAATATTTCCAGAACCCTAGGAGAGTCAACAAAATATTCATCCAGCTGCCGCAGAGTCTAGAACCACTAGATCCAATTTAGACACCATCTCGGATGGGGTTCACCACCTCCATTGGTGCCTCTCCGATGATGCGCGAGTAGTTCTTTGTAGACCTTCGGGTCCGTAGTTAGTAGCTAGATGGCTTCCTCTCTCCCTCTCTTGATTCTCAATACAATGGTCTCTTGGAGATCCATATGATGTAACTCTTTTGCGGTGTGTTTGTTGGGATCCGATGAACTTTGAGTTTAGGATCAGATCCATCTCTTTTTATATCCATGAAAGTCACTACAAAAAAATACACTTCCGTGATGATACATGTTTGTCACAGTAGGTCACGTTTTTTGTCATGCATGTACATCCATGACGATTTTATGAAAGAATCAAGATTGTCATACATGTGCTATCATAGAAGTGTAACATGACATTACCAAAATTATCATCACAAAAGTGTCCACTTCCATGACGATAAATCACGCGTCATAGAAGTGCTTTCGTCAAGGGTGACTGACACGTGGCATCGACCGTAACGGGTCGCCGTTAAGCTATCAGGTCCGGTTTTGGATCCGATAACCCGTTAACAGCCTAGACCAATGGGGATTTTCCACGTGTAAAATTCTCATTGGCCGGAGGAAACACGTGTTGGCTCACCGTTGGGACAGATGTCATCCACTCATTGGATAGGAGGCGCCTATGATACATCGACACGTGGCATGGCCCAATAGAGGCCCACTCTGGTGAAAAGGCCGGCCCAGCTAAAGGCCCACCATGTTTTTCCAGACACTATTGGGCTGGCCCGTTAACAGCCTGCCATGTTTTGGATCAAATTGAGGCCCATACCAGATCAGGCCCGTTCATAGACTGCCATGTTTTGGGCCAAATTACGACCCATATCGGATCAGGCCCGTTAACAGGCCACTGTTCTTTTGGGCCCATTCTAAGACAGGTTTGTATTTCATCCTGTTAAATGCCCATTTACCAGTTTGGCCCGATAATAGTTTCGGGCTATTAGCGGCCCGTGGTGCATCTGGGACGTTGTCGGCCCAGTTTAACTTTAGGCCATTTAATGGCCCATGCAGAAACTGGGCTATTTCTTGTCCGAAGTAACTTTAGGCCTCTTAACGGCCCGTGGTCTTCATGGTTAAATTATAGCCCGCGTTGAATCCGGCCTGTTAGTGGCCCGTGTAACAGTTGGGCCTAATTATAGCTCGCGTTGAATCCGGCCTGCTTACAACCCATCTGATAATGGCCCATGACACTTTTAGGCCTATGGCATGTGTAGATACCGGCCTGCTTAAAGCCCATAATTTTATTAGGCCAAACAGGCCCGAGATATATTTTGGCATGTTAACTGCTCGTCCTATTTGGGCCAAACATGGGCCTTAGGCAGTTTCAGCCTGTATTGGCCCATGAATTTTTTGGGTCAATGCTAGCCCAATCTAGGTTTTAGCCTGTTAAAAACCCATGGTATTCTCTGGTCCAGCTGGACAGAACTTTACTCGGCCTATTAAAGGTGGGAAACAACTATAGGTTTAGACCAGCTAATGGCCCAATATGATTATAGGCCCATGTTTTGGCCCATATGAGTAACGGGCCGGCCTAAAGACCGACAACACCGAGATCCGCTGAACCTTCCAGCCTAAATTACAGCATACCGACCAAGAATAAACCTAGACTATACAACAAAGATATTACAGCATATTACATCCCCTCGGCATCAAAGTTCGCCGCCAGTGATAATAAAGGGCAACCAGACAGCAGATTGCATAAACTGGACAGGTCGCCACTAGTAGAAGTTAACAGGCGGACAAAATAATAGACAGAACCGACAGCATTTCAACACAGTTCCAGAAAGGTTAGCCCGACCCAGGAGCTGCAGCGCAAGCAGCTTAGCAACCTGATGAGAATGCGCTTCTTTGGTGCTCATATCCACCAACTTTAGTTGCATAGCATCAATAAACATCATGTACTTACGGTTAATCTTGCATAGAGATTGGATTTCTAGTCGTATTTGAGCGGAAGCATGTATTTCTGCTTGAATTTCAGACTGAAGAAGTCGAACAGATTCAGGCGGCGACTTCATCGAGCTTGTGCCACTGAGTAAGTTTGACACTACATCAAGATGTGACTCCGTGGTTGTATCCCTACCCTCAATATGTGTTGCCTTCTCCTTTGGAATATGTGTTAGAGGGACAAACAATGGGGTCGTCTCACTATCATTGTGGCAGTTCTTCCTAGCAGCAGTGTTGTCACCCTAAAAGAGAAACAAGTAGGTAGATAACATGTTTTGCACGTATAAGCATCAGCGCTATCAATTCATCTCATTTCCTTGTCAGAAATAAAGAGACACGGTTTAAAATAGCATTAACATAATAGGAATTGTTCATACTTAAGATGACACTAAATGGCATTGTGCAGGAGCGACCAGCTTCACCAGACCACTGGATTATAGATCAAGAACACAAGCATAGATGTAGTTCTAAACAACGTATAAGCATGAATGGTGAGTGTACTGTCAATTTATACCATTTCAGATTGGTAAATAAAGAGACACGATTTAAATAACATTAATATAATATGGCATTGTTCATAGTTGAGACATAGCAGGATATGACATTGTGCTGTTGTTGGTAGTCTCACCACACCACTGGATTATAGATCAAGAACACAAGCATACACGTAGTGCTAAAGAAGATAACTTGTTATGTTTAGTTTAATTTACATGGTACGGATAAGGAACTAGATTGTACAACTAAAGACTGAAATTGAGAAGGACAAACTTATGTTTATGTACTTCTATTTTATAAACTTTGAACAAGCAATTTGATGCAGACAACAAAAATAAACAGGATTCGCAGTCATATCTATCCAGGTATAAACAACAATGTTTCAAGGCTCGAGGAGGACAAACTTACATTAGTAGTGAAGACTGGCTCTATAAAGGCCTTGTCCATATTGATGGGGGGCAATTCAAGAAGTTTACCGCACACTCTTCTTCAAGAGTATTGCCTTTATTCTACATTTTGTTAAGAGTAAATATAGATGTGAAGATATAGGAACAAATGGTGATTATTTAACTTAAGATGAAGAGTACAAATGTAAATACAACATACAGGTAGAAGGCACTGACAAGAGCAATGCGGAGCTAAACTTCTTCAGTAACATTGGTTTTATTCAATATTTTGGCAAGAGTAAATGTAGATCTAATGTGTAGAAAAATGGAGGACAAGGGAAAATAAGCTGCAAAGTGTACACGAAGAACTAGCTAACAAATATAAGTATAGTGATGAAGGACAACAGATACTTACAAGAACATTCCATCTCTACGGGCCTTTCTCTCTTGCCCCCCTCGTTGGTGGCCTCTGCCATACACATCACCTCTCTATGATGAAGCCATGCACACTTAAATTACATCTGCCACCAAGGACCCCGCGTCACACACACACACGCACCTCCGCACACGCACACTAAGACTCCATCTCACACACACATGCTCTAGGCGGAGAATTTTTTTCCTACCACCCTTCATCCAACCGTACCCGTATGATAAGCAATCACCTTAATTTACTTGTATAACATGGACAAATTCCACTTTACTTTAGTAGTTAGCAAACTTATCATCTCTACTCTTATAAAAAACGAGTTGGTGATGATGGTGTGCCTGCCATCTTATAATATAGATCGTCCGATCTATATCTGATGTATAGAAAGCAAAGTACGACAATTTTACAAAAGATACCCCCACCTCTCTCCAGATTTAGAGCATGATTGGTTTGCTGCCAATATTTGGCTAGCCAAATGTTGGAATTGCCAAATATTGGCAACTTTATGTGAGATAGGAAAGACAACTCGGTAACCAACCAAGTAGTAGTGAATATTTGGCACAATGCCAAACATTGGCATGCCTATTTTTGGCACCAAACCAATTATGCTCTTATAGACAAGGCCTTGCCTCGTTCATCCTTATACCCCCACAACCTCATTGATGAGCAATTAAAAAAGGATGTCTTTGGAACAATCTAGCATGGTGGCCACTACCGCCGCCCATCCCCATGCCACTGCCCAGTCCGACCACCAGTCACCACCACGCTCCACTCCTCCTCACCTCATCTCTCATATTTCATTTTTTCGATGAAATTGTCGAGATACCAGTTTTCTGATAAAATTCTCGAGATATCATTAGCTTTTTACACATGGTATTACTCCTGCATGGGTCAATCACAACAGGTGTTTTGTAAAAAAAATGCATATTAATGTTCCATGCAATGCACGAGCATCTTGCTAGTAATTATATAATGCAAATCACGAGCAGGAAGTGACATTTTTTACACAACCACATTAACATGGCCACGTAAATCACTAGCTAAAGTGTAATACCATTATACTTATATCCTGATGAAAAAGGTTGAGTACATGTCCGAAGAGTAGAGTCGCACATACGCACTCTATATCTCAGAATCTCTCACACGCACCAGTTACATGACACCCACTTAAGCAGACACGTATGTTACAATTTGTGCACCCGCGGGTACACGTGATGGTGCGCATTTATTTAACCCGGATGGCGAACCCAATTAGTAGCTGCATTCATTCCCCTCCCGCCGCCTCTTCTCTGGTCACCATAGCCCAGTAGCCATGGCCCGGACGAAGGTAACGACATACGCCATACTCCCGCCGGAGCGGCACTTTAATTTGGAAATTTTAGTGGTCATGCATGCATCTTTTTATGCTAGCACTCCTATATAAGGGTTAACCGGTCGCTTCCCGTGGACGTGCGCGGGTGGGGGAAGAGGAAGGAGAAGGGAAGTGGGCTATGGAGTAACGTTTTTTACCACATTTTCTTAGGAAAATGAGTGCACTAATTGAGTAGCTTTGCAAACTACCAGTACTACACCTGAAACGGTTCAAAACCAATACCACCACCATGCCCGTGTCTGACCGCCCTGGCCGACCCAACCCCCCTCCCTTGCCAGCGTGCGCTTCCCGCGTGAAATGGTCAGCGTTGCCCCGGAACGTCAGTGCCGCATTAATGCCCGGCCAGAGCGGAGGTGACCTCTCACTAGCGCCGGCTTTGAAGCAGCGCGACGGGCGAGAGAGCGCCGCTTCCTGGTGCACACGGCTGCTTCGCGTCGAGGCTGGCCATAGTTTGGATGAGTCTCCATTGTGGGGAGCCACACTAACTGCAATGATATGGACTCCCGTTGCCCATAGTTATGGATCGTTCCATCTATGAAGAACGCGTGGGACTGGAACTATGAGACGGACATGTACCCTAGAGTGGACGTACGAACCTGAGTAATGTAGCGTAGTAAGTGAAGTAGAAAGGGACAAATAGTATGAACATGCGTGGCATATAGGCATTTGTCTCTTACTACCACTAAATTTGTACGTGCAATGCCCGGTGATGTTATGGAGTACGTGCCTAAGTACTATACTACTATTATATTAATTGGAGGCACATATTAGGTTTTATATTTGTTTACGTGTATGCCCCGAGACCTTCCAACTAGACGTGTCTTTCTCTCCAGGTCACACTTTGTATCGTTCATACCGTTAGTACTACTACGCATGGTCTCCGACCCAGAAGTGGAAGAAGTGGAGATGCTCTACCACGTTGTTCATGTCCCACTCCTTTCACTGACATGTGGGACATCCAGCACGTGCCGTGTTTGGCACTCCTTCGTCGTAAGAGTTGAAACGCAGCATTCATCAGAAATAAAAAATAAATATAAATCGGCAGTGATACTATACCACACGGTTTCCTTGCTCCTCGATATCGGAAAGAATACTTCCGTTCCCCGACATGTGGGACGTCGACCATCCTGGTCCACTTGTCATGCATGAAGAACTCCAAGGGAGAGTCACCCTGGTCGTCGCGCCACGGTAATAATGACTAATGAGCTGTCAAATCATAGGGCCAACCTTACCCACTGTGAAGATGCTCGGACGAAGGAACCATCATGACTTCGTTGAATTCCGCTTCTTGAAGAAAACTACTGTACCAGCAATACTGCTAGCTAAGTACAGTAGTTACTCCAGCAGAGACCTCCTTTGATTCATAGGATAGAAATTTTATAGGAATATGAAAATCATAGGAAGTGAGATGACATGCATCTCAATTCCTATAGAGAAAGAGATGCCATTTGATGCATAGGATAGGAATTTTTCCATTGAGTCTAGGCAAATGTACTGGTAATTTTCTCTAAAAACTATAGTGGTACTTTAACTAGTACGGGTACATGCTCGTAATTAATTAAACAAACGTATGGGAGACACAGACACAGACACTAACTACTACTAGTACTACTACTTCTCACATGCTGGCCAGACACCGTCGTTCTCCTTCCCAGCTTTGTCGGCGACACCCCACCGTGCTTGGATCTCCACCGACCTCTCCGCAGTAGCGCGTGCGTCCTCTTATTTCTTACGGCAGTGGGCCTCTTTTTTCTTGAGTGCTTTCTGACTTCTCCGCTCCCTCTGTGCAGCTTTTGCCGCCTCTTGCTCTACCGCCCATTCGGCCTTGGCAGCTTCAAATTCCGCCCACGTAGGTGTGAGGTCGCGAGCGGCGCTAAACTCGGCACGGCGTGATGCCATCGCTTCCCTACCATTTTGTGTGCGGTCGTGGGCGGCGAGGAACTCAGCGCGGCGGGATGCCATCACTCCCTTGTCGGTTAGTGTGCGACGCAGTGTCATGAACAACGCTTGGTGACAACTCTGGGGTGGAGTGGCCGGACAACCGTATAGTGCATTGGTTTGACAAGAGCACAAGGACAGAAGACGAAGGAAATTTGGATTCCCCTTCAATCTTGGTCATTTATTACCGAGTAAAAAAGCATTGGCGGTCATCAAACTTGTCTTGATAGATCACCTTGATCAGTGTATACGAGATATGGTGATTATGCGGTCACTGGCTCAGCGTATAGCTCCGTATTTGTCTGGTTGACCAGTCAAACGGTCCGCATGCGCCTCATCAACTCGTGTTCTTTATCTATCTATCTATGCAGGCCTATGTGTCAATGGAGAAAGAAATAAAAACCAAAATTATGCGTATGTGAGGAATCAAACCACGGACTCACCGCTGCAACGCACACTCGTGAGCCAAATGAAAATGAAATACTTTGCGTTAAATGCACAAACGGATTTTTTTTATATTATACGTGATGCACACATTAGTGCACACCGTCCATAGAGGCAAGTAGCATGTACACGTGCAGACACTCATGCTCACGTTGTTAAACCATGCTAATGCATGCATGTTGCCCTCTCAATCAAAGTCCTGCTCATGGTGCAATGCAAATGGCGAGCCCGTCACCTTCACGCCCCGGCGGTGCCTCACATTACTGTTTAGACGTTTGCTGGAGGCCTCCGTGAACACTAAGCATGTATTCACCGGGCTCAACACCAACAGTTATACTCGTGACTCGGCGCCTTGCTCATGTATATCGTCCATCACAACGACAATCTATAAAACAACCAAACTAGAGAGGGTACTATGGTACAGAGTATGTACTATCGTGAGCGACCGATCATAGTGCCACTACACATGAGTGTGTGTCTGATCGACTCGTACATTATTCGTAAGTTATGCATGGCTGTGTGGTGTCTAATGGTGGTCGTCGAAGGCTAGCTGGCGACAAGAGCGGTTTCATGGACGCCTGGTTGTCAATACATGCCGCATACACTTCAAAAGCTCGTCATCCATGAGTTCACATTTTACCACCACGCCAGCGTTTGACTGCCCTGGCCTACCGAAACCCCTTCCATCACTAGCATGCGCTTCCCGCCTGAAACGGTCACTGTCTTTCCAGAACATCAATGCTGCATTCACCAGACTTAATTGCAGGTGCAGTCGGTGTGTCACTGACATGTGGGCCAGATGACCGTTCGGCCCACATGTCAGTGACCCAATCCACCTGCAGTTAAGTCACTATAGCAGCGTCCGCATTCACGCCCGACATGACCTCTCACTGGCGCCGGCATTGTAGCAGCACGACGGACGAGAGAGCGCCATACACGTGGCATCCCGGTGCAAGCGACTGCTCCATGTTTTAATGACACCACGACCATCCTTCCGTTCTCCACCCACATTAATGACACGCGACTGCCGACAAACCTACTCTGGTGCTAGCCATCCATCCGTCTGCTGCAGCTCATTGCCATTCGCCTGCTATATTCTCCCAGCCATAGCCAAAGACCCACACTCATTCTCCTCCGGTCCCTTCCTTCGGTCGGCACCACTCCAACCATGGCCTCCTGGCGCTCGAAAGCTCTCTTGGATGTACTGTCGCAAGAGCAGACGAAGGACATCGGTGGCTCTGCTTCGGGCGTGCTCCAAAGCTCTCTTGGATGTACTGTCGCAGGAGTAGACGAAGGAGATCGCCAGCTCCCCCCCGGCTGCCCTCCACCACCACGACCACGAAGCCGACGAGCGTGCGCGGGCACAGCCGGCAACGAGGAAGAGTGGTACACGGTAGGTCGCCGCCGCTCTGGTCCTAGGAAGGCCACCGCTCCTCCACTCAGTCGACGCCAAGCTTGGTGGGATAAACATCAGCGGCCGATTAGCCGCTTGACGGCGACGTGGAGGCAGAAATCTTCAGAACCTTGTGATCCGGAGGAGGAGGTTATCGAGGCGGATGAGGAGGCAAAGGCAATGGCCGTCTTTCTCGGGTTCATGGCCGGACATGGTTGTCAGGCGCCAGCGATCGTTTAGGTTAGGTTTACAGTAGGTTTTAGTATGGTTTGTGCGAAATATGTAATGAATTTCGTCCAGTTTATAGGTATAAAAAAACTAATTCTAAAAAAGAGAGGCACAAAAAACAATTGTGTCTAAAAATGAATGGAAAAAAACATTTGAGAGGAAATAGATAGAGAGAAAGTGAGAAGAAGTTGTAACCTTATAGCCAACCTTATAGTCAAGACTATGGTAGTATTACATAAGGAAGGAGGGAGTGGTGCACATGCCAAGTTCTCTAGGCTGCCGTGTTTCATCCTCCTCCGTCGTAACAGTGGAGACAATAGCTTTCATCAAAAATAAACAATGAATACTCGTTGCTCGTCCTATATGGCCTCATTTGGTTTAAAAGATTTTTACAGGAAAATCATAGGAACAAAGATTCTAGATGAAAATTTCCTATAGATGCATTCGGTTCGTAGGAAACACATACGGGGTTTTCATAGGAATACTATTCATTTCCTATGTTTTTGGAGAAATCTACACATCCACTTGATACGTCTCCAACGTATCTATAATTTTTGATTGTTCCATGTTATTATATTATCTGTTTTGGATGTTTAATGGGCTTTAATATACCTTTTTATATTATTTTTGGGACTAACCTACTAACCAAAGGCCCAGTGCAAATTGCTATTTTTTTGCCTATTTCAGTGTTTTGCAGAAAAGGAATATCAAACGGAATCCAAACTGAATGAAACCTTCGGGAGAGTAATTTTTGGAACAAACGCAATCCATGAGACTTGGAGTGGACGTCAAGGAAGCATCGAGGAGGCCACGGGGCAGGGAGGCGCGCGCAGGCTCCCCTGACCGACTTTTTCGCCTATATATACTTTTTCGCCGGAGGGAGAAATCGATCACGGAGGGCTTCTACATCAACACCATAGCCTCTCCGATGATGTGTGAGTAGTTTACCACAGACCTTCGGGTCCATAGTTATTAGCTAGATGGCTTCTTCTCTCTCTTTGGATCTCAATGCAAAGTTCTCCTCGATCTTCTTGGAGATCTATTCGATGTAATTCTTTTGCGGTGTGTTTGTCGAGATCCGATGAATTGTGGGTTTATGATCAAGATTATCTATGAACAATATTTGGTTCTTCTCTGAATTATTTTATGTATGATTTGTTATCTTTGCAAGTCTCTTTGAATTATCAGTTTGGTTTGGCCTACTAGATTGATCCTTATTGCAATGGGAGAAGTGCTTAGATTTGGGTTCAATCTTGTGGTGTCCTTTCCCAGTGACAGCAGGGGCAGCAAGGCACGTATTGTATTGTTGCCATCGAGGATAAAAAGATGGGGTTTATATCATATTGCTTGAGTTTATCCCTCTACATCATGTCATCTTGCCTAATGTGTTACTCTATTCTTATGAACTTAATACTCTATATGCATGCTGGATAGCGGTCGATGTGTGGAGTAATAGTAGTAGATGCAGAATCATTTCGGTCTACTTGTCGCGGACGTTATGCCTATATACATGATCATTCCTAGATATTCTCATAATTATGCACTTTTCTATCAATTGCTCGACAGTAATTTGTTTACCCACCGTAATACTTATGCTATCTTGAGAGAAGCCACTAGTGAAACCTATGGCCCTCGGGTCTATCTTCCATCATATAAGTTTCCAATCTATTTTACTTTGCAATCTTTACTTTCAGTCTATATCATGAAAAATACCAAAAATATTTATCTTATTATCTCTATCAGATCTCACTTTTGCAAGTGGCCGTGAAGGGATTGACAACCCCTTTATCGCGTTGGTTGCAAGGTTCTTATTTGTTTGTGTAGGTGCGAGGCGACTTGCGTGTAGTCTCCTACTGGATTGATACCTTGGTTCTCAAAAAATGTGGGAAATACTTACGCTACTTTGCTGCATCACCCTTTCCTCTTCAAGAGAAAACCAACGCAGTGCTCAAGAGGTAGCAAGAAGGATTTCTGGCGCCGTTGCCGGGGAGATCTACGCCAAGTCAAGTCAAGTGATGGCATACCAAGTACCCATCACAAACTCTTATCCCTCGCATTACATTATTTGCCATTTGCCTCTCGTTCTCCTCTCCCCCACTTCACCCTTGTCGTTTTATTCGCCCTCTTTTTCGTTTTTCTCTTTTTGCTTGCGTCTTCCTTGCTTGTGTGTTGGATTGTTTGTCACAATGGCTCAAGATGATAATAAATTGTGTGAATTTTTCAGTACCAACAATAATGACTTTATTAGCACTCCAATTTCTCCTCTTACTGATGCTGAATCTTGTGAAATTAATACTTCCTTGCTGAATCTTGTCATGAAAGATCAATTTGCTGGCCTTCCTAGTGAAGATGTCGCTACCCATCTAAACAACTTTGTTGATTTGTGTGAAATGCAGAAGAAAAAGGACGTGGATAATAATATTGTTAAATTGAAGCTATTTCTGTTTTCTCTTAGAGATCATGCTAAAACTTGGTTTCTTCTTTGCCTAAAAATGGTATTGATTCTTGGAATAAGTGCAAAGATGCTTTTATCTCTAAGTATTTTCCTCCCGCTAAGATCATCTCTCTTAGAAACGATATTATGAATTTTAAGCAACTAGATCATGAGCATGTTGCACAATCTTTGGAGAGGATGAAATTAATGATTCGTAATTGCCTTACTCATGGTTTGAATTTGTGGATGATCATACAAAAAAATTATGTTGGATTGAATTTTGCTTCTAGAAATCTTTTAGATTCGGCCGCGGGAGGCACTTTTATGGAAATCACTTCAGGATAAGCTACCAAACTCCTAGATAATATTATGGTTAATTATTCTCAATGGCACACCGAAAGGTCTACTAGTAAAAAGATTCATGCGATAGAAGAAATTAATGTTTTTAGTGGAAAGATGGATGAACTCATGAAGTTGTTTGCTAATAAGAGTGCTCCTGTTGATCCTAATGACATGCCTTTGTCTACTTTGATTGAGAATAATAATGAATCTATGGATGTGAATTTTTTCGGTAGGAACAATTTTGGTAACTGCGCGTATAGAGGAAACTTTAATCCTAGGCCATATCCTAGTAATTCCCCTAATAATTATGGTAATTAATACAACAATTCTTATGGAAATTATAATAAGGTGCCCTCAGATTTTGAATCTGGTATTAAAGAATTTATTAGTTTGCAAAAGAGTTTCAATGCTTTGATTGAAGAAAAATTGACTAAGATTGATGAGTTGGCAAGGAACGTGGATAGAATTTATCTTGATGTTGATTCTTTGAAACTTAGATCTATTCCACCTCAGCATGATATAAATGAGTCTCTCAAAGCCATGAGAATTTCCATTGATGAGTGCAAAGAAAGAACCGCTAGGATGCATGCTAAAAAAAGATTGCTTTATAAAAGCGTGTTCTTCAAGTTTTCATGATAATAATGATGAAGAGCTAAAAGTGATTGATGTGTCCCCTATTAAATCTTTGTTTTGCAATATGAATCTTGATAATGATGGGACTGGAGATGAGTCAACTTTAGTTAAAAGGCGTCCCAATGATTTGGAGTTTTTAGATCTTGATGCAAAAATTGGTAAAAGTGGGATTGAAGAGGTCAAAACTTTACATAGCAATGAACCCACTATTTTGGATTTCAAGGAATTTAATTATGATAATTGTTCTTTAATAGATTGTATTCCCTTGTTGCAATCTGTGTTAAATTCTCCTCATGCTTATAGTCAAAATAAAACTTTTACCAAACATATCGTTGATGCTTTAATGCAATCTTATGAAGAAAAGCTTGAATTAGAAGTTTCTATCCCTAGAAAACTTTACGATGAGTGTGAACCTACTATTAAAATTAAGATTAAAGATCATGAATGCTATGCTTTATGTGATTTGGGTGCTAGTGTGTTTCCACAATTCCAAAAACTTTGTGTGATGTGTTAGGTGAAGGAAATATGCCCTAGAGGCAATAATAAGGTTATTATTTATTTCCTTATATCATGATAAATGTTTATTATTCATGCAAGAATTGTATTAACCGGAAACATAATACATGTGTGAATACATAGACAAACAAAGTGTCACTAGTATGCCTCTACTTGACTAGCTCGTTAATCAAAGATGGTTATGTTTCCTAACCATGAACAATGAGTTGTTATTTGATTAATGGGATCACATCATTAAGTGAATGATCTGATTGACATGACCCATTCCATTAGCATAGCACCCGATCGTTTAGTATGTTGCTATTGCTTTCTTCATGACTTATATATGTTCCTGTAACTATGAGATTATGCAACTCCCGTTTACCGGAGGAACACTTTGGGTGCTACCAAACGTCACAACGTAACTGGGTGATTATAAAGGAGTACTACAGGTGTCCCCAAAGGTACATGTTGGGTTGGCGTATTTCGAGATTAGGTTTTGTCACTCCGATTGTCGGAGAGGTATCTCTGGGCCCTCTCGGTAATGCACATCACTTAAGCCTTGCAAGCATTGCAACTAATGAGTTAGTTGCGAGATGATGTATTACAGAACGATTAAAGAGACTTGCCGGTAACGAGATTGAACTAGGTATTGGAATACCGACGATCGAATCTTGGGCAAGTAACATACCGATGACAAAGGGAACAACGTATGTTGTTATGCGGTCTGACCGATAAAGATCTTCGTAGAATATGTAGGAGCCAATATAGGCATCCAGGTCCCGCTATTGGTTATTGACCGGAGACATGTCTCGGTCATGTCTACATTGTTCTCGAACCGTAGGGTCCGCACGCTTAAAGTTACGATGACAGTTATTATAAGTTTATGCATTTTGATGTACCGAAGTTTGTTCGGAGTCCCAGATGTGATCACGGACATCACGAGGAGTCTCGAAATGGTCGAGACATAAAGATTGATATATTGGAAGCCTATGTTTGGATATCGAAAGTGTTCTGGGTGAAATCGGGATTTTACCGGAGTACCGGGAGGTTACCGGAACCCCCCGGGGACCTAGATGGGCCTTATTGGGCCTTAGTGGAAAAGAGAAGAGGCAGCCCATAGTGGGCCGCGCGCCCCTCCCCTCCCTTGGTCCGAATAGGACAAGGAGAGGGGGTCGGTCCCTCTCTCTCTTTTCCCCCCTCCGCGAATCCTATTCCAACTAGGATTGGGGGGGGGGAATCCTACTCCCAGAGGGAGTAGGACTCTCCTGGTGCGCCCTCCTTGGCCGGCCAGCCTCCCCCCTCTAGTCCTTTATATACGGAGGCAGGGGCACCCTAGAGACACGCAAGTTGATCCTCGTGATCGTTCCTTAGCCGTGTGCGGTGCCCCGTGCCACCATATTCCACCTCGGTCATATCGTTGTAGTGCTTAGGCGAAGCCCTGCGTTGGTGGAACATCATCATCGTCACCACGCCGTTGTGCTGACGGAACTCATCCCCGAAGCTTTGCTGGATCGGAGCCCGGGGAGCGTCATCGAGCTGTACGTGTGCTAAGAACTCGGAGGTGCCTGAGTAACGGTGCTTGGATCGGTTGGATCGGGAAGAAGACGTACGACTACTTCCTCTACGTTGTGTCAACGATTCCGTTGCGATCTACAAGGGTACGTAGATCATACTCTCCCCTCTCGTTGCTATGCATCACCATGATCTTGCGTGTGCGTAGGAATTTTTTTGAAATTACTACGTTCCCCAACAGTGGCATCCGAGCCTAGGTTTTATGGTTTGATGTTATATGCACGAGTAGAACACAAGTGAGTTGTGGGCGATATAAGTCATACTGCCTACGAGCATGTCATACTTTGGTTCGGCGGCATTGTTGGACGAGACGACCCGGACCAACATTACGCGTACGCTTATGCGAGACCGGTTCTCCAGACGTGCTTTGCACATAGGTGGCTTGCGGGCGACTGTCTCTCCAACTTTAGTTGAACCAAGTGTGGCTACGCCCGGTCCTTGCGAAGGTTAAAACGGAGTCAAATTGACAAACTATCGTTGTGGTTTTGATGCCTAGGTAAGATTGGTTCTTGCTTAAGCCCGTAGCAGCCACGTAAAACTTGCAACAACAAAGTAGAGAACCACTAACTTGTTTTTGAGGGCATGTTGTGATGTGATATGGTCAATACATGATGCTGATATTTATTGTATGAGATGATCATGTTTTGTAACCGAGTTATCGGCAACTGGCAGGAGCCATATGGTTGTCATTTTATTGTATGCAATGTAATCGCGATGTAATGCTTTACTTTATCACTAAACGGTAGCGATAGTCGTGGAAGCACAAGCTTGGCGAGACGACAACGATGCTATGATGGAGATCAAGGTGTCGCGCCGGTGACGATGGTGATCACGACGGTGCTTCGGAGATGGAGATCACAAGCACAAGATGATGATGGCCATATCATATCACTTATATTGATTGCATGTGATGTTTATCCTTTTATGCATCTTATCTTGCTTTGATTGACGGTAGCATTATAAGATGATCTCTCACTAAATTATCAAGAAGTGTTCTCCCTGAGTATGCACCGTTGCGAAAGTTCTTCGTGCTGAGACACCACGTGATGATCGGGTGTGATAGGCTCTACGTTCAAATACAACGGGTGCAAAACAGTTGCACACGCGGAATACTCAGGTTATACTTGACGAGCCAAGCATATACAGATATGGCCTCGGAACACGGAGACCGAAAGGTCGAGCGTGAATCATATAGTAGATATGATCAACATAATGATGTTCACCAATGAAACTGCTCCATCTCACGTGATGATCGGACATGGTTTAGTTGATTTGGATCACGTAATCACTTAGAGGATTAGAGGGATGTCTATCTAAGTGGGAGTTCTTTAAGTAAATTAACTCAACTTAAATTTATCATGAAACTTAGTACCTGTTAAGTATCTTGCTTGTTTATGCTTGTTTGTAGATAGATGGCTCATGCTGTTGTTCCGTTGAATTTTAATGCGTTCCTTGAGAAAGCAAAGTTGAAAGATGATGGTAGCAATTACACGGACTGGGTCCGTAACTTGAGGATTATCCTCATTGCTGCACAGAAGAATTACGTCCTGGAAGCACCGCTGGGTGCCAGGCCTGCTGCAGGAGCAACGCCAGATGTTATGAACGTCTGGCAGAGCAAAGCTGGTGACTACTCGATAGTTCAGTGTGCCATGCTTTACGGCTTAGAATCGGGACTTCAACGACGTTTTGAACGTCATGGAGCATATGAGATGTTCCAGGAGTTGAAGTTAATATTTCAAGCAAATGCCCGGATTGAGAGATATGAAGTCTCCAATAAGTTCTATAGCTGCAAGATGGAGGAGAACAGTTCTGTCAGTGAGCATATACTTAAAATGTCTGGGTATAATAATCACTTGATTCAATTGGGAGTTAATCTCCCAGATGATTGCGTCATTGACAGAATTCTCCAATCACTGCCACCAAGCTACAAGACTTCGTGATGAACTATAATATGCAAGGAATGAATAAGACTATTCCTGAGCTCTTCGCAATGCTGAAAGCTGCGGAGGTAGAAATCAAGAAGGAGCATCAAGTGTTGATGGTCAACAAGACCACTAGTTTCAAGAAAAAGGGCAAAGGGAAGAAGAAGGGGAACTTCAAAAAGAATAGCAATCAAGTTGCTACTCAAGAGAAGAAACCCAAACCTGGACCTAAGCCTGAAACTGAGTGCTTCTATTGCAAGCAGACTGGTCACTGGAAGCGGAACTGCCCCAAGTATTTGGCGGATAAGAAGGATGGCAAGGTGAACAAAGGTATATGTGATATACATGTTATTGATGTGTACCTTACCAATGCTCGAAGTAGCACCTGGGTATTTGATACTGGTTCTGTTGCTAATATTTGCAACTCGAAACAGGGACTACGGATTAAGCGGAGATTGGCTAAGGACGAGGTGACGATGCGCGTGGGAAACGGTTCCGATGTCGATGTGATCGCGGTCGGCACGCCACCTCTACATCTACCTTCGGGATTAGTATTAGACCTAAATAATTGTTATTTGGTGCCAGCGTTGAGAATGAACATTATATCTGGATCTTGTTTAATGCAAGACGGTTATTCATTTAAATCAGAAATAATGGTTGTTCTATTTATATGAGTAATATCTTTTATGGTCATGCACCCTTGAAGAGTGGTCTATTCTTATTGAATCTCGAGAGTAGTGATACACATATTCATAATGTTGAAACCAAAAGATGCAGAGTTGATAATGATAGTGCAACTTATTTGTGGCACTGCCGTTTAGGTCAGATCGGTGTAAAGCGCATGAAGAAACTCCATACTGATGGGCTTTTGGAATCACTTGATTATGAATCGCTTGGTACTTGCGAACCGTGCCTCATGAGCAAGATGACTAAAACACCGTTCTCCGGAACTATGGAGAGAGCAACAGATTTGTTGGAAATCATACATATAGATGTATGTGGTCCAATGAATATTGAAGCTCGTGGCGGATATCGTTATTTTCTCACCTTCACAGATGATTTAAGCAGATACGGGTATATCTACTTAATGAAACATAAGTCTGAAATGTTTGAAAAGTTCAAAGAATTTCAGAGTGAAGTTGAAAATCATCGTAACAAGAAAATAAAGTTTCTACGATCTGATCGTGGAGGAGAATATTTGAGTTACGAGTTTGTTGTACATTTGAAAAATTGTGGAATAGTTTCGCAACTCACGCCACCCGGAACACCACAGCGTAATGGTGTGTCCGAACGTCGTAATCGTACTTTACTAGATATGGTGCGATCTATGATGTCTCTTACTGATTTACCGCTATCGTTTTGGGGATACGCTCTAGAGACGGCCGCATTCACATTAAATAGGGCACCATCAAAATCCGTTGAGACGACGCCTTATGAACTGTGGTTTGGCAAGAAACCAAAGTTGTCATTTCTGAAAGTTTGGGGCTGCGATGCTTATGTGAAAAAGCTTCAACCTGATAAGCTCGAACCCAAATCGGAGAAATGTGTCTTCATAGGATATCCAAAGGAGACTATTGGATACACCTTTTATCACAGATCCGAAGGCAAGACTTTTGTTGCTAAATTCGGAAACTTTCTGGAGAAGGAGTTTCTCTCGAAAGAAGTGAGTGGGAGGAAAGTAGAACTTGACGAGGTAACTGTACCTGCTCCCTTATTGGAAAGTAGTACATCACAGAAAACTGTTTCTGCGACACCTACACCAGTTAGTGAGGAAGCTAATGATGATGATCATGAAACTTCAGAACAAGATACTACTGAACCTCATAGATCAACCAGAGTAAGATCCGTGCCAGAGTGGTACGGTAATCCTGTTCTGGAAGTCATGCTACTAGATCATGATGAACCTACGAACTATGAAGAAGCGATGGTGAGCCCAGATTCCGCAAAGTGGCTTGAAGCCATGAAATCTGAGATAGGATCAATGTATGAGAACAAAGTATGGACTTTGGTTGATTTGCCCGATGATCGGCAAGCAATTGAGAATAAATGGATCTTCAAGAAGAAGACTCACGCTGACGGTAATATTACTGTCTACAAAGCTCGACTTGTCAGAAAAGGTTTTCGGCAAGTTCAAGGGATTGACTACGATGAGACCTTCTCACCCGTAGCGATGCTTAAGTCTGTCCGAATCATGTTAGCAATTGCCGCATTTTATGATTATGAAATTTGGCAGATGGATGTCAAAACTGCATTCCTGAATGGATTTCTGGAAGAAGAGTTGTATATGATGCAACCAGAAGGTTTTGTCGATCCAAAGGGAGCTAACAAAAGTGTGCAAGCTCCAGCGATCCATTTATGGACTGGTGCAAGCCTCTCGCAGTTGGAATAAACGTTTTGATAGTGTGATCAAAGCATTTGGATTTATACAGACTTTTGGAGAAGCCTGTATTTACAAGAAAGTGAGTGGGAGCTCTGTAGCATTTCTGATATTATATGTGGATGACATATTACTAATTGGAAATGATGTAGAATTTTTGGATAGCATAAAGGGATACTTGAATAAGAGTTTTTCAATGAAAGACCTCAGTGAAGCTGCTTACATATTAGGCATTAAAATCTATAGAGATAGATCAAGACGCTTAATTGGGCTTTCACAAACCACATACCTTGACAAAGTTTTGAAAAAGTTCAAAATGGATCAAGCAAAGAAAGGGTTCTTGCCTGTGTTACAAGGTGTGAAGTTGAGTAAGACCCAATGCCTGACCACTGTAGAAGATAGAGAGAATATGAAAGATGTTCCCTATGCTTCAGCCATAGGCTCTATCATGTATGTGATGCTGTGTACCAGACCTGATGTGTGCCTTGCTATAAGTATATTAGGGAGGTACCAAAGTAATCCAGGAATGGATCACTGGACAGCGGTCAAGAACATCCTGAAATACCTGAAAAGGACTAAGGATATGTTTCTCATATATGGAGGTGACAAAGAGCTCATCGTAAAAGGTTACGTTGATGCAAGCTTTGACACTGATCCGGACGATTCTAAATCGCAAACCGGATACGTGTTTACATTAAACGGTGGAGCTGTCAGTTGGTGCAGTTCTAAACAAAGCGTTGTAGCGGGATCTACATGTGAAGCGGAGTACATAGCTGCTTCGGAAGCAGCAAATGAAGGAGTCTGGATGAAGGAGTTCATATCCGATCTAGGTGTCATACCTAGTGCATCGGGTCCAATGAAAATCTTTTGTGACAACACTGGTGCAATTGCCTTGGCAAAGGAATCCAGATTTCACAAGAGAACCAAGCACATCAAGAGACGCTTCAATTCCATCCGGGATCTAGTCCAGGTGGGAGACATAGAGATTTTCAAGATATGTACGGATTTGAATGTTGCAGACCCATTGACTAAGCCTCTTCCACGAGCAAAACATGATCAGCACCAAGGCTCCATGGGTGTTAGAATCATTAATGTGTAATCTAGATTATTGACTCTAGTGCAAGTGGGAGACTGAAGGAAATATGCCCTAGAGGCAATAATAAAGTTATTATTTATTTCCTTATATCATGATAGATGTTCATTATTCATGCTATAATTGTATTAACCGGAAACATAATACATGTGTGAATACATAGACAAACAAAGTGTCACTAGTATGCCTCTACTTGACTAACTCGTTAATCAAAGATGGTTATGTTTCCTAAACATGAACAATGAGTTGTTATTTGATTAACGGGATCACATCATTAAGTGAATCATCTGATTGACATGACCCATTCCATTAGCTTAGCACCCGATCGTTTAGTATGTTGCTATTGCTTTCTTCATGACTTATATATGTTCCTATAACTATGAGATTATGCAACTCCCGTTTACCGGAGGAACACTTTGGGTGCTACCAAACGTCACAACGTAACTGGGTGATTATAAAGGAGTACTACAGGTGTCTCCAAAGGTACATGTTGGGTTGGCGTATTTCGAGATTAGGTTTTGTCACTCCGATTGTCGGAGAGGTATCTCTGGAACCTCTCGGTAATGCACATCACTTAAGCCTTGCAAGCATTGCAACTAATGAGTTAGTTGCGAGATGATGTATTACAGAACGAGTAAAGAGACTTGCCGGTAACGAGATTGAACTAGGTATTGGAATATCGACGATCAAATCTCGGGCAAGTAACATGCCGATGACAAAGGGAACAACGTATGTTGTTATGCGGTCTGACCGATAATGATCTTCGTAGAATATGTAGGAGCCAATATGGGCATCCAGGTCCCGCTATTGGTTATTGACCGGAGACATGTCTCGGTCATGTCTACATTGTTCTCGAACCGTAGGGTCCGCACGCTTAAAGTTACGATGACAGTTATTATAAGTTTATGCATTTTGATGTACCGAAGTTTTTTCGGAGTCCCGGATGTGATCACGAACATGACGAGGAGTCTTGAAATGGTCGAGACATAAAGATTGATATATTGGAAGCCTATGTTTGGATATCAGAAGTGTTCCGGGTGAAATCGGGATTTTACCGGAGTACCGGGAGGTTACCGGAACCCCCCGGGGAGCTAGATGGGCCTTATTGGGCATTAGTGGAAAAGAGAAGAGGCAGCCCATAGTGGGCCGCGCGCCCCTCCCCTCCCTTGGTCCGAATAGGACAAGGAGAGGGGGCCGGCCCCTCTCTCTCTTTTCCCCTCTCCGCGAGTCCTATTCCAACTAGGATTTGGGGGGGGGGGGAATCCTACTCCCAGAGGGAGTAGGACTCTCCTGGCGCGCCCTCCTTGGCCGGCCAGCCTCCCCCCCTCTAGTCCTTTATATACGGAGGCAGGGGCACCCCAGAGACACACAAGTTGATCCTCGTGATCGTTCCTTAGCCGTGTGCGGTGCCCCGTGCCACCATATTCCACCTCGGTCATATCGTTGTAGTGCTTAGGCGAAGCCCTGCGTTGGTGGAACATCATCATTGTCACCACGCCGTTGTGCTGACGGAACTCATCCCCGAAGCTTTGCTGGATCGGAGCCCGGGGAGTGTCATCGAGCTGTACATGTGCTAAGAACTCGGAGGTGCCGGAGTAATGGTGCTTGGATCGGTCGGACCGGGAAGAAGACGTAAGACTACTTCCTCTATGTTGTGTTAACGCTTACGTTGCGATCTAAAAGGGTACGTAGATCATACTCTCCCCTCTTGTTGCTATGCATCACCATGATCTTGCGTGTGCGTAGGAAATTTTTTGAAATTACTGCGTTCCCCAACATTAGGCTTCCGTGAATTGATTATTGTTCTTTAAACTTGCATTTTGTGGATTCCACCATTATGAAACCTACGGTAAGGATTAATGATGTTCTTATTGTTGCAAATAGGAATTATGTGCCCATAGATTTCATTGTTCTTGACATTGATTGCAACCCTACATGTCCTATTATTCTTGGTAGACCTTTCCTTAGAACGATTGGTGCAATTATTGATATGAAACAAGGAAATATTAAATTCCAATTTCCATTAAGGAAAGGCATGGAACACTTTCCTAGAAAGAAAATTAAATTACCTTATGAATATATTATGAGAGCCACTTACGGATTGCATACCAAAGATGATAATACCTAGATCTAATCTTGTCATGCCTAGCTAGGGGAGTTAAACGATAGCGCTTGTTGGGAGGCAACCCAATTTTATTTTTGTTTATTGCTTTTTGGTTCTGTTTAGTAATGAATAATTCATCTAGATTCTGTTTATATGTGTTTTTATGCTTTTAATTAGTGTTTGTGCCAAGTAGAACCTTTGAGAAGACTTGGGGGTAGTTTTTGCGATCTTGATGTAAAAAACAGAAACTTTAGCGCTCACGAGATTTGCTGCCATTTTTTACTGGAGAGTGAGATTAGGTTGATTATTTTTGCAGATGATTAATAGACAAATTCCTGACGTCCACAAATTTATTTCAGAATTTTTTTGGGTTACAGAAGTATTTGAAACCTACAGATTACTACAGACTGTTCTGTTTTTGACAGATTCTGTTTTTCCTGTGTTGTTTGCTTATTTTGATGAATCTATGGCTAGTATCGGGGGCTATGAACCATATAGAAGTTGGAATAAAGTAGGTTTAACACCAATATAAATAAAGAATGAGTTAATTATAGTACCTTAAGTGGTGGTTTGTTTTCTTATACTATTGGAGCTCATGAGATTTTCTGTTGAGTTTTGTGTTGTGAAGTTTTCAAGTATTGGGTAAAGATTTGATGGATTATGGAATAAAGAGTGGAAATAGACTAAGCTTGGGGATGTCCAAGGCACCCCAAGGAAAAATTCAAGGACAAACAAAAGCCTAAGCTTGGGGATGCCCCGGAAGGCATCCCCTCTTTCGTCTTCGTCCATCGGTAACTTCACTTGATGCTATATTTTTATTCACCACATGATATGTGTTTTGCTTGGAGCGTCTTGTATGATTCGAGTCTTTGCTTTTTAGTTTACCACAATCATCCTTGCTGTACACACCTTTTGGAGAGACACACATGAATTGGAATTTATTAGAATACTCTTTGTGCTTCACTTATATCTTTTAAGCTAGATAATTTTGCTCTAGTGCTTCACGTATATCTTTTTAGAGCACGGTGGTGGTTTTATTTTATAGAAATTATTGATTTCTCATGCTTCACTTATATCATTTTGAGAGTCCTCTAGAACAGCATGGTAGTTTGCTTTGTCTATAAAATTAGTCCTAATATTGTAGGCATCCAAGATGGGTATAATAAAAACTATCATAAAAAGTGCATTCAATACTATGAGAAGTTTGATACTTGATGATTGTTTTGAGATATGAAGATGGTAATATTAGAGTCATGCTAGTTGAGTAGTTGTGAATTTGAGAAATACTTGTGTTAAAGTTTGTGATTCCCTTAGCATGCACGTATGGTGAACCGTTATGTGATGAAGTCAGAGCATGATTTATTTATTGATTGTCTTCCTTATGAGTGGCGGTCGGGGACGAGCGGTGGTCTTTTTCCTACCAATCTATCCCCCTATGAGCATGTGCGTAGTACTTTGTTTCGATAACTAATCGATTTTTACAGTAAGTATGAGAGTTCTTTATGACTAATGTTGAGTCCATGGATTATACGCACTCTCACCCTGCCACCATTGCTAGCCTCTCTAGTACCGCGCAACTTTTGCCGGTACCATAAACCCACCATATACCTTCCTCAAAACAGCCACCATACCTACCTATTATGGCATTTCCATAGCCATTCTGAGATATATTCTGTCACAGCCTAGATTCATGTCTGTAAATAGTTGCATCAGTGAGCATGCATCATGTTTAAATTCAAAGGAAATTTGAATTGGGGATGACCAAGCCCTAGCACTAAGTCAATTCAACTAGGTTCAAGTTTAAATCCTTTCAATGAACCCAGAATGACCTTTAGAAAAGTTCATGATTTTTGATAAATGTGAAAACCTCTACCAAAAATTATGCCAATATTTTTAGGCCATTCTGGATTTTTGAATAACCCATATTGTATTTGAATTGGGGAATTTAAATACTATTAATATTTTTGAATGCTCCAACAATTCTGAAAATAGTTAAGGGCCTCTGTAATAATTAATTTAATGCCCACAATTATTTTCAGGATTTATTAAAATGATTTGGGTTATAAACTAAATCAAAACAAAATAACAAAAATAGAAAAGCAAAACAAATTATAAAAGACAGAGGAGAGAAAGACTTACCTGGCGCTCACCTGGCAGCCCACCTGGCCCAACTCCAGCTGGTGGCCCAGCCCACCAGGCGCTCTCCTGTCGCCTTCCTCCTCGCGCCAGTAGGCGAGGGCACGTGCCCGACGCGCGCAGCTACACGGCGCATCCACCTCCTCCCTCCCTGCCTGCCTGGCTCCTCCTCGATGCGTCCGGACGTCGCCACGTGACCCACAGAGCCATCTGGCTCTCCCTCTCTCTCCCCCCCGAGCGCTCTCCCCTCCTCTGTTCTCCTCACCAAACACGCCTGTCGCCGCCGACACCGTTTACCGCAGCCACCGTGCACCCCATGCTCCGGCGACGTGCCAAGAAGCTCTGCATCGTCGTCCTCTTCGTCCACGCCGAGCCAAGCAACTGGGGAAGCACCGCATCGCCATCCCTGACGCCTTCTTCCTCCTCGTCGCCGGAGATCTGCCTCGCCACCCCGCTCGCTCCGGCGCCTCCCCGAGCTCACTGACCTTCCCTACGTGATCACCGTGAGCTTATGCTCCCAACCCCTCTCTCCTCCCACTCGATTTCTTCCTCTAACCCCGCTGGCCACCACGGCCGAAGCTCGCCGCAGCCTACCTTGTCGTGCACCGCCACTGCAGCCTGCACCCATCGTTGCTGGGCATGGCAATGAGCTCCCATTGCTTCCAGGAGGCCGCCTATCCCTTTTGCTAGCTTGCCCGTGCCCCGTAGCACCGCTGCCCGCGTGTACCTGAGCGCCGCCGCCGCCCACCTCGACGCCGGCGACGCTACGGCCCTCCCCTGCAGCTGCCACTTGCACCACCCGACGCGCCTTAACGCACTGCTTCTGTAGAGCCCAGCCGCGCGAGTTCCATCGCCGGAGTTGGCCGGACGGGCAAACGCCGTCGTGTCCTGATTAGCGCCGGCGGCTAACCGCCATTTTGGATGACGTGGCATGTCATTAGCCGCTAATGACCCCGACTAATTAACCCCCTCTCTCACTGACACAAGGGTCCCATGCCTAATTAACACTGGGTTTATTTTCTGTTTTGTTTAGTTCATAACCCAGCGGGACCCACACGTCGGAGTTGACTGTGCTGACGTGTCTGTTGACCGGACCCACCTGTCATTGACCTAGGATGCACTGGGTCACTGACCAGTGGACCCCACTGGTCAGGTTTGACCTGGACCAGCCCCGTTTACTTGCTGACATCACCCTGACGTCAGGTTGACGCAATAATTACTTTCTGGAATTTTGAAATAAATCAGAAATGATTATTATTTTCAGAAAATACCCAAAACTTCTAAAAATCATATAAAATCAACCGTAGCTCAGAATGAAATAATTTATATATGAAAAATTATCAGAAAAATATGAAGAATCTGTTTATGCCATGTTCATGCATGTTTGAGAAAGTTAACATCACCAACTAGGACAATTCATGTTTATGGAATATATGGTATGTAGTTTTGGAGTTGGAATTTGCTGTATGTTTGAATTCCACTTCAATTAATATGACTAACTGTTGCATTAGGTGAATTCAGTACCTTAACATGCCATGATCATACATCATATTGTGCATTGCATTGATTGTGTTCTCTTTCTCTGTTGCCGGAAGTTGTCCCCTCTCGATAGACGTGGTTTCGACGATGAGTTCGATGACACCGATGAAGAGCTATACTATCTTCAGAAGTGCCAGGCAAGCAAAACCCCTTTGTTCATTCCGATACAATCCCACTCTCTCGCTCCTGCGCACTTTTACTGCATTAGGACAACAACGATTGAACTGTTACATGTTGCGGTAGTTGAACCCCTTTCCTCTGCATGACCCGTCGTTGCCACAGTAAATAGATGAAACCCACTAGCATGAGTAGGAGTTGTTCGAGCCCTGATGTGCCTACTCATTCATGTTTGCTTGTCATGCCTGCTAATGCTTAGAGTTGTGTCAGGTCTGATTCATCGGGGATGAATTGGAAAGTTGTGAACATGTCCTACTGTGTGTGAGCTAAGTGTGTTGAACACGATTTGGTAAAGGTATCGATGAGAGGCCATGTAGGAGTACATGGTGGGTTGTTTCATTGGAACCGTCCTTAAGCACCGAGATCTGTATATGAGATTTAAGAACCAGCTACCACCATGCATTGGGCCCGAAACCAATGGACCCTCTCGGCTTCTTAACCACCCTAGTTCTCTGTCCAGGAGTTGCAACTAGTTTCTGGTGTTTATAGGATATGTGTTGGCGGCCGTGCGTAGTGCTGAACCTAGGGGTGGGCTATGATGCGGTAGATACACCGTGGCCGGGCATGCCGGGCGCCCGTTTGGTGTCTCAGAACCCTATACACATCGTCCGGGGTCGTATGTGGAAACCTCGGCCGGACTCCCTGCAGATGGAACCTAGATAGGCGATAAACCTGGACTAGAGACTTGGGTGTTTAGGTAGGCCGTGGCCGACACCCTCATTGGGCTTCCGCTTGAAGGTTGTCGAGTACATGTCGTGTAAACGACGGTAAGTGGTGAGAGCGTGTGTGAAGAAGTACACCCCTGCAGGGTTAACATCATCTATTCGAATAGCCGCGTCCGCGGTAAAGGACTACTTGGTTGCCTATACAGTTCATAGACAAGTGAAAGTGGATACTCTAAAATGCGCAAGATAAGCGTGAGTGCTATGGATGGCGTTCTCATAGGGAGACGGGAGCGGATCCATAGTGGTGTATTGATATGGTGAATATGTGGACTCGTGTGCACCACCTCAAAATAGTTGCTTGCAGTCATAGTTTGGGTTAGCCACTGAGTCAAAGCTGGCTTGCTGCAGTTAAACTCCGCTACCCCTTTGTTGATATCGATGCATATGTAGTTATTTCTGATGTAAGTCTTGCCGGGTACATTTGTACTCACATTTGCCTATTTTATGTTTTGCAGAGAGACTACAGTCTCGCTAGTAGTTCCGTGTGGACTTCGACGTTTAGCTTGATACCTCAGCTACGATCTTGTGCCCTCGGCAGGATCTGGTAGATAGTCAGGCTTCTTAGCCTTTTTCATTTGTAGATGTCTGTACTCAGACATGTTAAGCTTCCGCATGTGCTTTGATTTGTATGCTATGATTGTTGGGTCATGAGACCCATGTTTGTAATATCTCGCTCCTCGGAGCCTAATGAATAAATACTTGAGTCGTAGAGTTATGTTGTGAAGCCATGTTGTATTTACACATATTGAGCATATTGTGTGTATGATTGAAATGCTTGGTATGTGTGGGATCCGACAATCTAGTTGTTTATCCTTGGCAGCCTCTCTTATGGGGAAATGTAGTCTAGTGCTCCCATGAGCCATACTAGTCCGCTACAGACCGGTTCACCGGAGTCCTGCTAGCCCAGCACTACTGCTCAGGACACTTGACTGGCCGGCATGTGTTTCACTTTGTTCCTGTGTCTGTGCCTTCGAGGAAATGTCACGCGGTGACATCCGGAGTCCTGCCTAGCCCGCTACAGCCCGGGTTCCCGGAGTCCTGTTAGCCCAATGCTACAGCCCGGATTCACACGCTGCTGACCGACATGCTCGATGTGATTCATGTATGCCTGTCCCCATAGGTTGGTGCCGCTTTGGGTTCACGACTAGCCATGTCGGCCCGGGTTCTCTGTCATATGGATGCTAGCGACACTATCATATACGTGAGCCAAAAGGCGCAAACGGTCCTGGACCATGGTAAGGAGACACCCGTGGGAATACCGTGCCTGAGGCCGCAAAGTGATATGAGGTGTTACCGGCTAGATCAATGTGACTTGGAATCGGGGTCCTGACATATTCCCATGTAACTTACCACCGTTCCGTTTGTTATGACACGCTTCATCATTGTCATATTGTTTTGCATGATCATGTAGTTGACATCGTATTTGTGGCAAAGCCACCTTTATAATTCTTTCATACATGTCACTCATGAGTCATTGCACATTCCGGTACACCACCGGAGGCATTCACATAGAGTCATATTTTGTTCTAAGTATCGAGTTGTAATTTTTCGAGTTGTAAGTAAATAAAAGTGTGATGATCATCATTATTAGAGCATTGTCCCATGTGAGGAAAGGATGATGGAGACTATGGTTCCCCCACAATCTAGGATGAGACTCCAGACGAAAAAAAGAGAAAGGCCATAAAAAGAGAAGGCCCAAAGAAAAAAAAGAAATGAGAGAAAAAGAGAGAAGGGACAATGTTACTATCCTTTTACCACACTTGTGCTTCAAAGTAGCACCATGATCTTCATGATAGAGAGTCTCTTATGTTGTCACTTTAATATACTAGTGGGAATTTTACAATATAGAACTTGTCTTGTATATTCCAATGATGGGCTTCCTCAAAATGCCCTAGGTCCTCATGAGTAAGCATGTTGGATGCACACCCACTTAGTACTTTTGTTGAGCTTTCATACACTTATAGCTCTAGTGCATCCTTTGCATGGCAATCCGTACTCACTAACATTGATATCTATTGATGGGTATCTCCATAGCCCGTTGATACGCCTAGTTGATGTGAGACTATCTTCTCCTTTTTGTATTCTCCACAACCACCATTCTATTCCACCTATAGTGCTTTGTCCATGGCTAACGCTCATGTATTGCGTGTAGATTGAAAAAGTTTGAGAACATCAAAAGTATGAAACAAATTCTTGGCTTGTCATAGGGGTTGTGCATGATTTAAATACTTCGTGTGGTGAAGATGGAGCATAGCCAGACTATATGATTTTGTAGGGATAACTCTCTTTGGCCATGTTATTTTGAGAAGACTTGATTTCTTTGTTAGTGTGCTTGAAGTATTATTATTTTTATGTCGATATTAAACTTTTGTCTTGAATCTTTCGGATCTGAACATTCATGCCACAATAAACAAAATTGCATTGAGAATTATGCTAGGTAGCATTCCACATCAAAAAAATTTGTTTTTATCATTTATCTACTCGAGAACGAGCAGGAATTAAGCTTGGGGATGCTTGATATGTCTCCAACGTATCTATAATTTTTGATTGTTCCATGCTATTATATTATCTGTTTTGGATGTTTAATGGGCTTTACTATACCTTTTTATAGTATTTTTGGGACTAACCTACTAACCAAAGGCCCAGTGCAAATTGCTGTTTTTTTGCCTATTTCAGTGTTTCGCACAAAAGGAATATCAAACGGAATCCAAACGGAATGAAACCTTCGGGAGAGTGATTTTTGGAACAAACGCAATCCAGAAGACTTGGAGTGGATGTCAAGGAAGCATCGAGGAGGCCACGAGGCAGGGAGGCGCGTCCCCCACCCTCGTGGGCCCCTCGTGGCTCCCCTGGCCGACTTCTTTCACCTATATATACTCATATACCCCGAAAACATCTGAGAGCACCATGAAACCCTATTTCCACCGCCGCAACCTTCTGTACCCAAGAGATCCCATCTTGGGACCTTTTCCAAAGCTCCGCCGGAGGGGGAATCAATCACGGAGGGCTTCTACATCAACACCATAGCCTCTATGATGATGTGTGAGTAGTTTACCACAGACCTTCAGGTCCATAGTTATTAGCTAGATGGCTTCTTCTCTCTCTTTGGGTCTCAATACAAAGATCTCCTCGATCTTCTTGGAGATCTATTCAATGTAATTCTTTTGCGGTGTGTTTGTTGAGATCCGATGAATTGGGGGTTTATGATCAAGATTATCTATGAACAATATTTGGTTCTTCTCTGAATTATTTTATGTATGATTTGTTATCTTTGCAAGTCTCTTCAAATTATCAGTTTGGTTTGGCCTACTAGATTTATCTTTCTTGCAATGGGAGAACTGCTTAGCTTTGGGTTCAATCTTGTGGTGTCCTTTCCCAGTGACAGCAGGGGCAGCAAGGCACGTATTGTATTGTTGCCTTCGAGGATAAAAAGATGGGGTTTATATCATATTGCTTGAGTTTATCCCTCTACATCATGTCATCTTGCCTAATGCGTTACTCTGTTCTTATGAACTTAATACTCTAGATGCATGCTGGATAGCGGTCGATGTGTGGAGTAATAGTAGTAGATGCAGAATCGTTTCGGTCTACTTGTCGTGGACGTGATGCCTATATACATTATCATGCCTAGATATTCTCATAATTATGCACTTTCTATTAATTGCTCGACAATAATTTTTTTACCCACCGCAATACTTATGCTATCTTGAGAGAGGCCACTAGTGAAACCTATGGCCCCCAGGTCTATCTTCCATCATATAAGTTTCCAATCTATTTTACTTTGCAATCTTTACTTTCACTCTATATCATAAAAAATACCAAAAATATTTATCTTATTATCTCTATCAGATATCACTTTTGCAAGTGGCCGTGAAGGGATTGACAACCCCTTTATCGTGTTGGTTGCAAGGTTCTTATTTGTTTGTGTAGGTGCGAGGTGACTTGCGTGTAGTCTCCTACTTGATTGATACCTTGGTTCTCAAAAACTAAGGGAAATACTTACGCTACTTTGCTGCATCACCCTTTCCTCTTCATGGGAAAACCAACGTAGTGCTCAAGAGGTAGCACCACTCAAATCTCATTTTGTGTGTAAGAACGAGGGGAAGACAGTTCCTTAGGATGGCAAGTGACATCCTATAAATTTTCTTTACTATTCCTAAATCCTACGTTTTGGTTTCCTCCAACTGAATGAGGCCAATATTAGAAAGAATACTTTCATTTGCTGACATGTCGGACGTCGACCATCCTGGTCCACCTGCCATGCACAAAATTATCCTCGTCCACCCCAGTCGTAGCGCAGGCCCAACCTTTCCCATTGTAAGTTGGTCGGACGAAGGAACCATCATGACTTCGTTGAATTCCGCTTCTTCAAGAAAACTTACTGTACCTGCAATACTACTACCACACGCAAAGACTGGACGGCACTGTACCATGTCATATCACTGAAACCCACTAGGCTAAACTAGCCCGCCTAGGATTTGTGCTCCCTCCATTTCAAAGTTAGTAGTACAAAGTTGAGTCATCTATTTTGGAACGGAGGGAGTACGTCTCTGTACTTCTATGATTTTGTGTTGTACACCTCTTTACTTTTGCTTGTCCGTGTCGACTATTGTCTGATCTATTGCTAAGCCTACAATTTTAGGAGCTTGGGCTATTGGCCGATCGACAACGGATCAGTATAAGCGTACCACGAGCTCATCAGCCCCAACGTTTCTCTTCGGCGAGTGTTTTGCATGGACTATAGCTCGCACGGTAGCTAGCCTAATAACACCAAGAATCGTCAAACAAGCCCTGCCGATATGATAAACAGTTCAAACTTACATCTAAGCATGCCATATATTACATCAAAAGCTAGTGAGGATACATCTGTTTCCATAACTTGGAGAGGGTTCGCATGATTCACTATCAAACAAAAGTAGCAAGTACCTCCCACACAAGATAGTGCACTAGCCCTAAGATGGTATGATAACACGCATCATTCTGGTAATTAAACATAATGCAAATTACCCTGAAGGATTAGCACGACCAACTATTTCTTGTCATCGATCTCTCGGGCAATGATCACAGCACGGACAGCGGCATGGGAATCGATCTCTGGGGCGATGTCCACAGGAAGGACCGCGACATCGGAATCGATCTCTGGGGCGATGTCCACAGGATGGATAGCGGCATCGGAATCGATCTCCGGGGCGATGTCAACAGGACGGACCGTGACATCAAAAACGATCTCTGGGGCATTGTCCATAGGACGGGCCGCGACATTGGAATCACCAAGGACGTACACCGACACCTGCACAACCCTAACATATTAGCAAGCGCTTTGCAAATAATCAAAAACGACAAGTATGGTAAGCCATTCTTATACCTTGTGCAGCTCACCAGGGGATCCCATCCCTCCGGGGGCCATTTCCTCGTCCTCGATCGGGCCATCACCTTGCCAGGGGAATACTACTTCTCAACAGCGACTATCTCCTCAAACTCGGCCTTGAGCCTCGCATAGGTGGCCATTAGAGTTTCTAGGGTAGGCACGGTGGGGCCCTTGCTGTTCTTCCAACTTTCTTTGAGGAGTCCGTCTGCCAATGTCCTCAACTCTTTGTCTAGTGCTTGTTTCTTGGAGTTCTTCGCCTCCATGGGTTGGCCCGCCAACATGGTCAACTCGTTGGTCAGTGCTCGCTTCCTGGAGAGTGCTATCTCCAGTGGGTTATCCGCCGGCAACTCTTTGCCTAGTGCTACAGGATCCATCAATGAACTGACAAACAAAAAGCAATCGAAAGGAAACCACAATCGCAATGAAAATGGGAAAAGAATAGGTTGTGAGAATCGGTCGGTGATTCTCAAAAAGAAGATTCTTGGAATTAAAATATAGTAGCATCACTGATTCACCCAGCTTTCCTTCATCGGTACAGAATCAAGGTGGACGCGTCGGTGTTCCCAATCTCGCCAGCACGCGCACTGGAGGACGCGTCGGCTCCCCGCTATGAGGAAAACACCGCGCCGCCCGCCAAGCCCCCCCAGCCTTGAGGAGCTTTGGAAAGAAATGGATGTCGCCTTGTGGGAGGCTTTGCCTCCAGCAGAGCGCGCCAAAATAGAGGCGGGGAAGAAGGCCAAGGAAGAGAAGCGCACCGCGGAACAAGCTGCCTGGGAGGCCTATGTCGCGTCCGAGAGAGTCAGGCAATTGGCTCTTTGGCAGAAGGCTCGTGCGAGGGCCGTGAGGGTGGAGGAGGACGCCCGTGCCGACGCCCTGAGTGCAGTCGGGCCCAAGAGCCTCATCTACGCTTGGCGGTACATGGACCGGGTGCACGCTTCCAGGGAGGAGTACCTGTTGGCGCCGGATCACCACACCGGTGAGATCGCGCTCGCCCGCCGGCAAGCCACCAATCAACACCTCGCGAGTTGCGAGGTTGAGGAAGAGGCATTGTGTCGGCGCTCTGGGAAACGGCCGCGCACCAGGGCACTCGTGGCGCGCCGCAAGCTCTCCTGCGAGCGTCGTGGCTTTTAGGAGCAGTATAATTTTTGTTTCGTAAGGCAATCTCATTAGTTTTGGGACGCAAATGATAAATCCTGAACGTTCAGGAATTTTTGGCGTCCTTAATTAAGTATGTAAAAGGGAAAGTTTGGAAAACTTGTGTATTCGTACGCATTTTGCAAGTACGTGCATATAGCACAAACTTTACTATATACTATCGCAGGAAAAGAATTCTATGAGGCCAGGTCTCACGCGAGACCCATCCTAATGGATGACACGTGGCATTCACAAATCACAAAGCATCCCCCACCCCCACTTAAAAGCCACATGTCATCCATCCGGACGGGTCTCACCTGCTAACTGTGAGACCTGGTCTCATATACAAGTAATTTTTTCCACTATCGCACTACACGTCTCTCTCGATATATGCTTGCAGACTGTGCTACTCCCTCCGTCCAGGTCAATAAGCCATCTTCGGTTGTGCACCGTGACAAAGAAGGAGGGAAGACTTATACACCTAGACGGAGGGAGTACAACTATTACTTATGTACCTGCAAATGCACGTTTTAACATTACGATGCGGTTTTTGTAAAAGTAGAAAAACAGCACTAGTCAAGCTTGTGAAACGATTCAATGCAAAACAAAAGAAAAAATGCTCGTTTGATTGTTTACTTTTAGCTTCCTTCTCTGTGGTTATTTCTCTATCGTACTTTGTACGGAGTATCTCACTGGTTGGAAAGGCATGCAAATTCCCAAACCGCTTCCTACACCCTGTATCTCACTGGTTGCCAGCGTTGACGTTATCGCCCATGTCATCAAGTATGAGGTTACCGAGGTCGGGGAAGAACTCGTCGTTCGCAACTAATCATGTGGACTAGCATAGTAGTAGGATACAGAGTAGAAACATGAATTTTACCATGATTTCGAACAGGAAGGACAGAAACACATCCGGTGCAACGGGAGCTGCACCGTTGGCGTTGAGGTTGTCGCCCATGTCCAAACACCACGTAGACACGGTCTTTGAGCATGCTTCGTAGTTTTTCCATGCTCGGGCATTGAAGTTTGTAACTATTTTAGATTAGAATATACTACTCCTCCGGTGCTAATAGTAGAGCAGAGTCCTACTCTACTCAAGCAAGTTAGGGCATAGCATTGTAGGGAGTACCAGTACTGTGATCACTCAAGCAAGTTGTCTGGCATCGACATGACCCTATGCTACTGCTATGTGTCTCGTAAGTCAAGCGACATGCGGTAGTCATCATCACCTGTCCACTTCCCGTAGCACATATTCGCTTCTCCATCTTTGTCCGCACATAATCTCGTCCAATCTTCCATCCCCGCTAAGGCGCCTTCCCCCCTCGTCCGAAACCCAAGCACTAACAATGGCAGAACCGAGCAGCGTCCGCCGAAAGAGTGGCTAGAATTCGCTCCCCACAGAGGTAATCAAGCTCATTGTTTCGCGTGTGGACAATCTCAGTACCATGCCGCTCGCCGTGTGCTCGTTGGGGCTGTACCGTTTACTCAAATCCCTCAGGCCGGAGCTTTTTAAGCCAGCTCCTTGCTTGCTGATGTCGCCTGATCTTCAGAAATGGTGTGTCACGCAGCATAACGATCGTAGGGTGGCGAGCATCAACCCCCTTGACTGCGATTCGATCCCCGTCAGCCTCAACTACATTAATGGTATGTACTGGGTCGGCATGGACACGTCTTGGATGGTGCTCGTCGACGGTCGCGGCAGCTGGATGCTCGTGGAGGTCTACACCCGGCGATTGATCCCCCTTCCTTCGATTAACACTGCACTGCTTTGGCACTGCGACCCAGAATACTCAGAATCTTACAGTAGCCAACATGATACCAAGTTTGATTTGCTCAAGGTTGTAATCTGCCAAGTGCCCACAAGATCTGCGAATTATAAAGACTTCAGGCTAATTGTGTTCTTCAACCGCGGTCTCGCCTATCTGACAGGTCACTGCGGTAAGTGGATAAATTGGCCCGTCCATCGCAGGATCATACATCATCCATGGTTCTCTGATGCCATTGAACACAAGGGCTTCATTTACGCTGTCGACTCCTTCTATGGCTGGACATATTGCTGGCCTACTCTAGTCATCGCTACAAACGGCTATTACAGCAGTATGTTACTTTCCTATGATATCATGATGGCTTGCTTATATTACTGTCAACATTTGCTGAAAAAATATTCGTGCTCATAACATGCTATTCTTAAGATTGACTAAACCAAGAGCCCTTTTTTATTTGACTCCAACTTGATATGATGTTGTAGGCTGCCTGGTGTCCCTACCATTCCTAATCGCAGAACCTTTCAAAGAAAAGCGGCATGGCAGTTGCAGGTGGTTCCTGGCTCGATCAGACGATGGCGAAAGATTGATGATCATTCGCACGTACGGGACGTGTTGTTTCACGGAATACAATCACAGTCACTTCAAGGTCTTTGAGCAGGATCCCAGCTTCTCTGGGCCTTCAGGAATTTTTGACTGGAGGCTGGTAAGTAGCCTTGGTACACGCTCTCTGTTTGTCGGACTAAATTATCCGATTAACCAGGAGATAACCGACGGCAAGGATCATGATGGCAGCGCGGTTTCGTTCATCAGGCAAAACTGTGTGTACACAGCATACCATGCGTCTCTTCATGCACCATACCCTGATATGTGCCGCCACGCTCTGCAGCCCAAAGTAGGAGAGAGGGTCACAAGTATCAGACTTCGACCTGCTGGCTGGAGTTTCCCCCGTCAGGCACCCATCTGGTTCAAGCCGTCAGCCAATCTCCACAGCTTAAAAAATTGTAACGTTTAACTGAGCCAGTTAGTTAGATGCGTACACTTGGTGTAGTAGGATCTTTATTTAGTTTGATGCATACACTTGTTCTTTTTGGTAGCCCTTTTGTAATGATGGTTGATGTTTGGTTTGGAAGAGAGAGCTGCGTCTTCACTCTTCTGGCCTGATTACTGCTTCTGTTGCACCCCCAGCCCTGGTTGTTGCTGCTGCTGTTTTCAATGTACAATCAGTAGTATATTTCATCTGTTGGTTGAATAAATGTGTTGTTAGAATGACAAACACAATGTTTTGGAAGTCGTTGCATTGTTTGATCCTTTAGTGCCCCGTACCGTACGTAGCGCATACTATTTATCGTATGGAACACATTTTTTTCGAAACTCGGAACACATTTTCCACTTGTTGATAACATGCAGCCCACTGATGAAGGCCCAATAGAGAAGCCCATAATTAACTAGAAGGGAGGCTCTCACATGAATCCGGCCCAGGTACATGATCATGCTCCCCTAAACATAAATAAGTAAATAAATAAAGCTAAATGCTCATGCACCAGTTCTTTGGGAAAATAGGTAGCCCAGTATTTCTTTTTGAAGAATACCCAAGCTAGGCCTATTTGTTTTCTCCGAATTACTGGGCTGCAAATCTTTCAAGACGAGGAGGGATGTATTCCGGCCTGGCTTAAGAGTATGGTCAGTGTCTGTTAAAAGTAATATCAAAAGGGGTTGAAAATTCCAAAAAAAATATAGCAAATGGGATATAAGTTTCTTTTTTTGTTTTCGTTCTTCACTGATATCTTATACGTATTTCATTGGATTTAACATGACATAGTACTTATTTATTTTTAAATTTGTTTTAGTATGGCTATTAACTTTTGGATTAAGAATATTTCGTTCCCCAGCAAAATTTTTCGAATTTTCAAAATTTCCCACATACTTAGTTAATTTTTTGACCCTGGTACTGACCAGAAAATGGCCAGCAATTCTAAAAATGGAAAACGGGCTGCAATAAATTCCATATGAATTAGAAAATGAGTAAAAATTATCAAAATAATAGCAAATGGGCTGTACACGCCACAGATTTCGAGGCTGACTTGTTTACGCAAGGCTTTGTCAGTGAACACACGATTCTAGCACCAGTTAGTGTTGGATGTCCATCCAACGGCCGACGTGCTTCTTCAATCTCTGATCTTCCTGCTCCAGCCGCCTAAACTTGCGCCGGCGGGACTGCCTGCTCCCTCCTCTTGTGGCCCGCTGTGATGCCGCGCTGGCTTCCCCGGCCCACCCTACTCCCTCCACGGGCCTGGCCGCACGCAATCAACTGCCTCCTTATTACGTGAAAAAAATGATTCCTCCCACTGACATCACGGGCGCACCGGTTGGGAGGCTGACTTGTGGGCCTACTAAGTTTACACGTGGGCTGGGGATTGTCAACTTGGTCAATAAACGATTCTAGCAGCAGTAACCGTTGGATTTGAATCGAATGGTCCTGCAGCTTCTTCAATCGCTGCTCTTCTTGCACCAGCCGCCCAAACAAGCACCGGGGAGACCGCTTGCTCCTTCCTCCAGTGGCCGGCTGTGCTGCCGATGAGGCCTCATCGCCCCCTACTACTCCCACCGCTAGCCAGGCCCTGTGGCGATGGCAGCCTCACAGCGCAGCCGAACCAGTGAACCCTCGTACTCCTCTCCGCGTGGGCATCCACTGTCGCGTCTTCCCCAGCTCCGCGTCGTCCCCTTCCTAGGCCTCGCCGTCGTCCACCGCCTTGGTGCTCTCGGCGCGGCATGGTCAACATGGTCAACGACATTCCATCGGAAGAGTATTGTATGTGGAGAGGCTGACAGCTAGGTCCATGGCCACAGCCCAGTTTTTTTTGTGATTTGCCAAGTAAGTCGCTTTGTCAGGCCTGTTAGGCTGCAAATCTTTCAAGACGAGGAGAGATTTCATTCGGCTGGCCGAGAAAATGGCCCATCAGTAATGAGAAATGGGCTGTACATTTTTAAAACACATCAAACCGGCAATTAGTTTCAAATATCTTTTCTTCATTTGGAGATTTGAAATTACATTAATTTTTATGTGTGGAGAATTTGTTGGATTTTATATTGATATACATTTATTTTTAAAATCAGTTTGAATGTGAGTCGAAATTTCGGGATTAAAAACAGTTCAGACCGCACCGAAATATGCAAAATTTCGTATAATTTTTTAACCGTGGCCACAATATGGGCTGTAATGCTAACAAAAAGAATATGGGCTCCAAAAAAATTAATAATTAGCAAATGGGTTGTAAATTATTAGAAATAATGGCAAATGGGCTGTCTGCTGTTTTCCACAGATTTGAGGCTTTCCTAAAAAAAGGTTGACGCACAAGAAGTGACTGTTGGATGGCCATCCGACGGCCGCCGTGCTTCTTCAATCTCTGCTCTTCTTGCTCCAGCCGCTCAAAGAGGCGCTGGCGGGACTGCCTGCTCCCTCCTCCCCGCGGCCGTCTCTGCTGCCGCGCAGGCCTCACCGCCCCACCGTACTCCCATCGCTAGCTTAGCCATCCCTCTACTCACCCAAACCTGTTGTTATTCTCCAGCGATGGCAGACGAACTAGTAAACCCTCGTACAGTCGTAGTCCCCTCCGCGTGGGAAACAACTGCCGAGTCTTCCATGCCTCCGTGTCGTTCCCTTCCTAGGCCTCGCCGTCGTCCACCGCCCTGGTGCTCTCTGCGCGGCCTGGTTAATGTGGTCAACGACCGACATGCATCTGAAGTGGACTGTACGTGGAGAGGCCGACAGCTGGGTCCACGGCGGCACACAAGGAAATGCCTCCTTATTATGCGCAAAATAATGATTCCTCCACCTAACATCAGGGACCCACTGAAAGGGCCTCTGTATTTCGTGAAAAAACGTTACCGCCGCTGACAGCTCGGACCCACCAGCTATATCTTCGCATGCAAGGAAGTGCCTCCTTATTACGCTCAAAAAAATGAATACCCCCTGCTAGCTAGGACCCACCTTGGTGGGAGGCTGAGTTGTGGGCCTACTAAGTTGATGGGGACGAAGGGCTTTGTCAACTTAGTGAATATGCACGATTCTAGCTCCAGTCACCGTACGATGTCCATACAACGGCCGTAGTGCTTCTTCAACCTCTGGTCTTCTTGCTCCAGCCACCCAAACCAGCGCCGATCGTGCCTCTGGCTCCTGCCTCCCGTGGCCGGCTGCGATGCGGCGGAGGCCTCACCACCCCCTACTACTCCCACCGCTGGCCAGGCCATCCCTCTACTCACCCACACCCCCCTTATTCTGCGGCGACGGCAGCCTCACACCGCAGCGAACCAGTGAACCCTCGTACTCCTCTACGCGTGGGCATCCACTGCCGCGTCTTCCCCGGCTCCGCGTCATCCCCTCCCTAGGCCTCGCCGTCGTCCACCGCCCTGGTGTTCTCGGTGCGGCATGGTCAACGTGGTCAAGGAACGGCTTCCATCGGACGTGGACTCTACGTGGAGAGGCTGATAGCTGGGTCCACGGCCGCAACAAGGAAGTGCCTCCTTATTATGTGCAAAATAATTATTCCTTCACCAGACAGCGGGACCCACCGGACAGGCCACCGTATTTCGCCCCCTGACTGCTGAGACCCACCAGCTACATCTTCGCAGGCAAGGAAGTGCCTGACAGTCGGGACCCACCTGGTCGAAGCGTACGTAGCATTGTCATTATGGTCGCGAACGTGTACGTACATACTGGTCGATGTAGAGGCGCACACGTGTCGTAGTAGAGGCGCGCACGTGTCGTAGTATAGGCGCGCACGTAGCATGTACACATATGTACAACGGCCAGGGTGCAAGAAAGAAAATACGGCCACGTATGTGTACATATGGGCAGGGTCTCGAACGCCTACTCGCGCATACCTACAGCCAGGGCTCGTGTACATTGCTGGGTCAGAACGGAGAAATAGCGTCGTCGTCGTGTTCATGGGGAGGCAATGGAATGCGTCGTGTTCATGGGGAGGCAACGGAATGCGTTGTGTTCATCGGGAGGGCTTGGACGGAACAGGCGATGGAAACGAGGCCTGGCGTACCGCAGAACGAAGGAAACGACCTTGTGTTCGACCGGCCACATTCGAAACGGGATCTTGTTGATCGGGAGGGGTCTGGCGTACCGCAAAACGGAGGAAACGGACCTCCTACGGTTGAAACAGGGGTCCTGTTGATCGGGAGGGGTGTCGCGTACCGCAAAACGGAGGAAACGGACTTGTGTTGGAGCACCACGGTCGAAACGGGTGTCCTGTTGATCGGGAGGGGTGTGGCGTACCGCAAAACGGGACTCCACAGGATACTGTTCATCTCCACCGTCGACCCCCTCCAGCCTGCACGAGCTACTGTTCATCCACCGTCGACCTCCTCCAGCCTCCACCTGCGACTGTTCATCCACGGGCTCCTGTTCATCCATCCTCCACCGTGCGCTACTCCACCTGCTACTGTTCAACCAGCCCTCTCCATGGGCTCCTGTTCAACCACCCCTCCACGGGCTACTGTTCATCCTGCCCTCCACTATCTACTGTTCATCCTGCCCTCCACGGGGTGGTCCTGTTCATCCAGCCCTCCACGGGGTCCTGTTCATCCAGCCCCAACCGGCTCGATCGATCGGGGTCCTGTTCATCCAGAGGCAACACCACGGGGTCCTGTTCATCCACCCCAACCGGGAACTGTTCATCCAACCCCCCCCCCCCCCCCACCCCCCCCCC